>NC_052315.1:52571037-52871037 GCF_016432855.1 Salvelinus namaycush
TAGCCAAATAGATTAGTCACAGGAATCAGGACTAATAAAGCTAACACAAAGTCCTGTTTTACAAACGGTAGGCCTACCAGATGGATGGGCATTCATAAAAGTCCATTGCAGATTGGCACTGTAGGCTACACCCTAGTAAGCACGGCCCAATGCTTTTTTTGGTCCTGTCCGGACCAGGCGTCTATTTTTGGTGCGGTCCACAGGCCTTGATTTCCCAGTCGACGGATGTTGAATTTTGGTTCAGTCCGGAACAAATCCGTCACAGACGTCTATGTTTTGTTCCGATTTGGTCCGGTTTGGACAGGCCTTGATTTGGTCCAAACTTAGACATCTATAAATTACGTCTTTTCAACTTTAATTCCGATCTGAAAATGAACCTGATTTAAATGTCAGGAAAATATGTATTTTAGACTTCTTTTCAGCGTCTTTTGCTTACCGGGGGTATAGAGCCCCACAGCGGAGGTGTCATAATACCCATAAAACCTAGCAGTCAAACAGGGAATGGTTCCATTCATTTTTCCACCATTCAATTTTTCCATAGGGAATTTTACGTGACTTTTATCGACATATTCGGCTATATTTACTCTCACATTCAAAAATAATAATTAGCATCAAAGTAGACATCATGCAAGACTACAAAGCCCTGCAAGCTCTTGCATGTCATCTCTAACTGACACCTTTGCTTACAGTTATTGTGCATGTTTTAAATTGACACGACAGTTCACAGAAAATGTAAAATGGCGCCAACGGATAGGGCTGCCGTGCTTCCAGCTCTTAGGAAACTCTGCAGTATTTTGTTTTTTAGTATTTATTTCTTACATTATTACATACAGCCAGTGGCGACGCATCATTTTGAGCCCCACATTTTTTGCAATTTTTTAAATTTATATATACACAACTGTTCAAAAGTTTGGGGTCAATTAGAAATGTCCTTGTTTTTGAAAGAAAAGCACATTTTTTGTCCATTAATATAACGTAAAATTGATCAGAAATACAGTGTAGACATTGTTAATGTTGTAAATAACTATTATAGCTGAAAATGGCAGATTTCTTTATGGAATATCTACATAGGTGTACAGAGGCCCATTATCAGCCACCATCACTCCTGTGTTCCAATGGCACGTTGTTTTAGCTAATCCAAGTTTATCATTTTAAAAGGCTAATTGATCATTACAAAATTATTTTGCAATTATGTTAGCACAGCTGAAAACTGTTGGTCTGATTAAAGAAGCAATTAAACTGTCACGAACGTCGTAATCCTCCTCGTCTGAGGAGGAGTAAGGATCGGACCAAAGCGCAGCGTGGAATGAATACATTCTTGATTTATTTAACGAAGACAAAAACACTAAACAAACTTACAAAACAACAAAACGAACGTGACGCTATAAAACGAAAGTGCAGAAACAAGCAACCAACGTATAGACATAGACAATAACCCACAACCCACAATACAAAACAGGCTACCTAAATATGGTTCCCAATCAGAGACAACGCAAAACACCTGTCTCTGATTGAGAACCATATCAGGCCAAACACAGAAATAGACAAACCAGACAAACAACATAGAATGCCCACACAGATCACACCCTGACCAACCAAAACATAAAACATACAAAGCAAACTCTGGTCAGGGCGTGACATAAACTGGCCTTCTTTAGATTAGTTGAGTATCTGGAGCATCAGTATTTGTGGGTTCAATTACAGCCTCAAAATGGCCAGAAACAAGTTACTTTCTTCTGAAACTTGTCAGTCTATTCTTGTTCTGAGAAATGAAGGCTATTCCATGCAAGAAATTGCCAAGAAACTGAAGATCTCGTACAACGCTGTGTACTACTTCCTTCACAGAACTACGCAAACTGTCTCTAACCAGAATAGAAAGAGGAGTGGGAGGCCCGGTGCACAACTGAGCAAGAGGACAAGTACATTCAAGTGTTTAGTTTGAGAAACAGACGCCTCAAGTCCTCAACTGGCAGCTTAATTAAATAGTACTTGCAAAACACCAGTCTCAACGTCAATAGCGAAGAGGCAACTCTGGGATGCTGGCCTTCTAGGCAGAGTTGCAAAGAAAAAGCCATCTCAGACTGGCCAATAAAAAGAAAAGATTAAGATGGGCAAAATAACACAGACACTGGACAGAGGAAATCTGCCTTGAAGGCCAGCATCCTGGAGTCGCCTCTTCAATGTTGACGTTGAGGCTGGTGTTTTGCGGGTACTATTTAATAAAGCTGCCAGTTGAGGACCTGTGAGGCGTCTGTTTCTCAACAATAGACATAGACAGTGTGCTTAAAATAATAACACACAAATTATTGTATTTTTCTTGTCTATATTGAATACATAATTTATACATTCACAGTGTAGGTTTGAAAAAGTATGTGAACCCCTAGGCTAATGACTTCTCCAAAAGCTAATTGGACTCAGGAATCAGCTAACCTGGAGCCCAATCAATGAGAAAATATTGGAGATGTTGGTTAGAGCTGCCCTGCCCTATAAAAAAACTCACAAAATTTGAGTTTGCTATTCACAAGAAGCATTGCCTGATGTGAACCATGCCTCAAACAAAAGAGATCTCAGAAGACCTAAGATTAAGAATTTTTGACTTGCATAAAGCTGGAAATGGTTACAAAAATATCTCTAAAAGCCTTGATGTTCATCAGTCCACGTTAAGACAAATTGTATATAAATGGAGAAAGTTCAACACTGTTGCTATCTCCCTAGGATTGGCCGTCCTGCAAAGATGACTGCAAGAGCACAGCACAGAATGCTCAATGAGGTTAAGAAGAATTCTAGAGTGTCAGCTAAAGACTGTAACAGAGACGGAAATCTCTGTTACATGCTAACATCTCTGTTGACGAGTCTACGATACGTAAAACACTAAACAAGAATGGTGTTCATGGGAGGACACCACGGTAGAAGCCACTGCTGTCCAAAAAAAACATTGCTGCATGTCTGAAGTTGGGGCACTCTGTTCACAACGTTGACATCAGCATACCGCTTGCCCACACAACGCCATTCATGTGGTCTGCGGTTGTGAGGCCGTTTGGACCTACTGCCAAATTCTTTAAAATGACATAGCAGGTGGCTTATGACAGAGAAATTAATATTAAATTCTCTGGCAGCAGCTCTGGTAGACATTCCTGCAGTCAGCATGCCAATTGCACGCTCCCTCAAAACTTGAAACATCTGTGGCATTGTGTCGTGTGACAAAACTTCACATTTTAGAGTGCCCTTTTATTGTTCCCAGCACAAGGTGCACCTGTGTAATGATCATGCTGTTTAATCAGCTTATTGATATGCCACACCTGTCAGGTGGATGGATTACCTTGGCAAAGGAGAAATGCTTCCTAACAGGGATGTAATCAAATTTTTACATTACATTTTTTTTTTAAATGAGCTTTTTGTGCATCTGGAAAATTTCTGGGATCTTTTACTTCAGTCATACTTTTGACCAGAGCCCTATGGGTAAAATGGGGAATAGGGGGTATTTGGGATGCACCCTATGTCAATTAGAAAAAAGAGGTCAATCACATCAAACCACCCAGTAAGTATGCATACAGCATTCTCACTGTGAATTAATACAAATTGATTTCCCCAGCAAGGCCAGTATTATTTGTTCTGCCTGCCACTAAACATTGGGCGATTTATCATCCAAACATCCCGGGCCAGGGCAAGGGGTTTTGTGTATAGGTACTCTTGGACCTCAGGACTAGTGGGTTTGATGCCCGGCCAGGGGCAATATGGCCGCTTTGCCAGGAGCCCAAGCTGTTAACGCTTGTCTGAGAGTTACCGTAAATCCTTCTTCCTCTACCACTAAGAAGCTCAGAAAGCTACAGCCCTGCTAATCGCCACCCTGAGGTCCTTTACAGGTAGCCCAGCCACTGAGAATTACTTACAGAACGAATTATGATCTCCCTACTCCATGTGTAACAGGGAGCATTGCAATGACACGCAGAGCTCTCAGTGGATTGTTTTCTTGTTATCCATAGGTGAAACAAGGAGCAGCAACTTTGCCTCATGGAATGATGAGAAGAAAAAAAATCATTCAAAAGCTTCTCTCTTCTTAGTTAATCAACAACCTGATCAACTCTATGCGAAGGAGATGTGTTGCGCTGCATGAGGCAAATGGGGGTCACCCCAGATACTGACTGGTTTTCTGATCCACACCCCTAACTTTTTTTTAAAAGGAATCTGTGACCAACAGATGCAAATCTGTTTTCCCAGTCATGTGAAATCCATAGAGTAGGGCCTAATGAATTTATTTAAATTGACAGATTTCCTTATAGGAACTATAATCTAGTAAAATCTTAGACATTTTTGCCTGTTGCGTTTATATTTTTGTTCAGTATAAATGTCATCGAAAATGTCATCTACGTAATCCCCAAAAGTAAGAATTTATCCTGAGGACAATAAACAATAACTACTAATACTGCATATAAAATCTCAGCTTTTGTCACGCCCTGACCTTAGAGAGCTTTTTCTGTCTCTATTTTGGGTTTGGTCAGGGTGTGATTTGGGTGGCAATTCTATGTTCTATTTTCTATGTTTTTGTATTTCTTTGTTTTGGCCGGGTATGGTTCTCAATCAGGGACAGCTGTCTATCGTTGTCTCTGATTGGGAACCATACTTAGGTATCCCTTTTCCCTCTTTTCTGTGTGGGAAGTTGACTTGTGTTTGTGGCACTTAGCCCTCGTGAGCTTCACGGTTGTTTTTGTTATTTATTGTTTTGTTGGCGTCATTTTCTATAATAAAAGGATAATGTACGCTGACCACGCTGCACCTTGGTCCACTTCTTTTGACGGCCGTGACAGCTTTCTGGTAAATAATATTGTTATAAATTGCTGAGGTGTAGTAACCTTTGAGCACATAAGCTCAAGTACACAATATGAACATGATCAAAATGTGAAAATATGAAATATTTTATGATGTATTTCCTTTACAACAAAGCTGTATGAATAAGGCTTAAAATGACTTATATGCTTTCTAAATATAGCATATGGACATCTCACTATATATATTTTGTTTAAAATCTATTAATTATTCGTGATTAATGGGTATAAATCGATCTCTGAATGTGCTACTGTGATGAAACCACTCTCCCCTGCTGCGCTACAGTGTAGAGATTGCAGGCAAGTGCTTTGTCAGTGGCTGCGATGTACAGTTCAGCCAGGAGTTGATGGACAGTCAGAAGAGCGAATGAAATAGTAGGAGGGACATCCCAGCTCAAGTGGTTTCAGACTTCACTTCCTACGTCACACAGGCTCAGAAATACGAATGTGTCTGTGCGAACCAGGGCTATCGCTCAATGCAAGCCATTTCGGTCTACGGTGTCCACAGATCAATTTATACCTGAACATTTCGGTCGAAACTGGATACCAGAACCACGCAGGTCCCCAAAACAGGGGACCTTACATCTAAGAGGTTTTTAAAAAAGCATATACAGGTAACTGCCAAATAAAGGAAACGCTTGAGTAAATGAGGGATACAAAGTATATTGAAAGCATGTGCTTCCACACAGGTGTGGGTCCATCCTGAGTTAATTTCTTAGGGTCATGTATAAAAATGCCCAGTTGTCCATTATTTTGGCTACCTTGGCTAGAAGAAGAGATCTCAGTGACTTTGAAAGAGCGGTCTCAAGGGAGCATAGGGGGTTTAAAGTGTGTGTGTGTGTGTGTGTGTGTGTGTGTGTGTGTGTGTGTGTGTGTGTGTGTGTGTGTGTGTGTGTGTGTGTGTGTGTGTGTGTGTGTGTGTCGCAGCCAACATTTGAACACTTGTGGGAGATTCTGGAGCGACGCCTGAGACAGCATTTTCCACCACCATCAAAACACCAAATGATGGAATTTCTTGTGGAAGAATTCCAGATACTTGTAGAATCTATTCCAAGGCGCATTGAAGCTATTCTGGCACCTCGTGGTGGCCCAGCGCCCCATTAAGACACTTGTTGGTGTTAACTTTATTTTGGCAGTTAGCTGTACATATCTTGAAGCTGTCTTGAATTGGATTGAAGACTAGCCATGTAACCAATGACTATTTAAGGGGCATGCCACTCAGAAATCCTGTCTCAGTTCTAGTAGCTGCTTTGATCAATCAATTGATCGCTATTTGATTCCTCTCCCTTGCAAGTGCTTCTGATTTGCCGCTCATGTACCCAAGTGTTTTCTTTGGCAGTGTCACGGGTGGTGTTCGGCGGTCGACGTCACCGGCTTTCTAGTCACCACCGATCCATGTTTCAGTTTCGTTTTGTTTTGTCTGTATTACACACACCTGGTTTCAATTCCCCTATCATGTTCCCTATTTAACCCTCTGGCATTCATTTCTGTTCTGTCCGTGATTGTTTGTGTTGTTAGTGGTTGTTGTATGTGCTAGTGTGTTTGTATTATTCCTATTTTGGAATTTTGCTTGATTTTTGAGTAAACTCCGTTGTGTTGCTCAAAACCTGTGTCCTGCGCCTGACTCCGCTACATATCTGCACACAATCGCTGACAGAATCACGGACCATTCAAATGGAGTCAGCAGGTGCAGCCAGCCCTTCTCTCCAAGTAGAGGAGCGCGTCCAGCAGCAAGCGACCATGTTACACAGTCTAGGGACAGCCATGGATCGCGTGCTGCAAACAATGGACAGATGGGAGAGAGGAGGTCTTCCTGTTAATCCTACCCCATCACCTCCGCCCGCACCTCAACCTACACCGATGTCCACCCTTCCATCGTCAGGACCCAGTGGGATTCAGCTCTCGCTCCCAGGAGCGTATGACGGAACAGCTGCCGGGTGCCAGGGGCTCCTACTACAGCTGGAGCTCTACCTGGCAGCTGTTCAGCCGTCCCCTTCGGGACGCGAGAGAGTGGGCGCCCTCATCTCCTGCCTGACTGGTAAAGCCCTGGAGTGGGCCAACGCCATCTGGGGAAGGGAAGGCCCGACTCTGGATGACTATGAGGACTTCTCTCGCCGCTTCCGGGCAGTTTTTGATCATCCACCTGAAGGGAGAGCGGCGGGAGAGCGATTGTTCCATCTGAGACAGGGGATGAGGAGCGCTCAAGAGTTCGCACTGGACTTCAGAACTCTGGCAGCTGGTGCGGGATGGAATGAGCGGGCCCTGATCGATCACTACAGGTGTAGTTTACGAGAGGACGTTCGTAGGGAGCTAGCCTGCAGGGACACCACTCTCAACCTGGACCAGCTGGTGGACTTATCTATCCGGCTGGATAACCTGTTGGCCTCCCGCGGACGTCTGGATCGGGGTCCGCCCGTTCCATTTCCCAGCACCTTGGATCCAACACCGATGGAGTTGGGAGGGGCTACTATGAGGGGGACCGGAGGGGGGACCATTCCCTGCACCAACTGTGGCCGCAGAGGGCACACTGCTGGTCGGTGCTGGGGTGGTTCTCCAGGAAGTCGAGGTAGCAGGCGGAGCACTGGTAGGTCATCCCAGGTGAGTAGGCACACAACTCACCCAGAGCCCCCTGTTGCACACATGTGGTTACCTGGCCTCTCATGATCCGATTATTTCGTGGCAACAGAGGGCTCTAAAGGGATGGTCCTGTCAGTGTTCAGGGAGGTGTGTAGGTGTTTCCTTAGGTGCCACTACGGTGGAAAGTCCAAACCAGGTTTCCACCATGCACATTCCCCCCCGAATATGCCGATTTGGCACTCGCCTTCTGTAAAAAGAAGGCGACTCAATTACCACCCCATCGACCGGGGGATTGTGCGATAGATCTCTTGGTAGAAGCTGCACTTCCCAGGAGTCACGTGTATCCTCTGTCACAGGAGGAGACGGTGGCTATGGAGACATATGTCACCGAATCTCTGGGACAGGGATACATTCAGCCTTCCATCTCACCTGTCTCCTCAAGTTTTTTTTGTGAAGAAGGATGGAGGTTTGCGCCCGTGTATTGATTATCGAGGGTTTAAATAAGATCACGGGTAAAATACAGTTACCCGCTACCACTCATAGCCAGTATGACCGAGTCATTACACGGGGTGCGCTTCTTCACAAAATTGGACCTCAGGAGCGCTTACAACCTGGTGCGTATCAAGGCGGGAGATGAGTGGAAGACAGCGTTTAGCACCACTTCTGGGCATTATGAGTACCTCGTCATGCCGTACGGGTTCATGAATGCTCCATCAGTCTTCCAATCCTTTGTAGATTAGATTTTCAGGGACCTGCACGGGCAGGGTGTAGTGGTGTATATAGATGACATTCTAATATACTCCGCTACACGCGCCAAGCATGTGTCCCTGGTACGCAGGGTGCTTGGTCGACTGTTGGAACATGACCTGTACTTCAAGGCTGAGAAATGTCTGTTCTTCCAACAGTCCGTCTCCTTCCTAGGGTACCGCTTTTCAGCGTCAGGGGTAGAGATGGAGAATGACCGCATTTCAGCTGTGCGTAATTGGCCCGACTCCAACCACGGTAAAGGAGGTGCAGCGGTTTTTAGGGTTTGCCAACTACTACCGGAGATTTGGGGTTTTGGTCAGGTAGCGGCTCCCATTACCTCACTGCTGAAGGGGGGACCGGTGCGACTGCAGTGGACAGCTGGGGCGGACAGGGCTTTTGGTCACCTGAAGGCTCTGTTTACCTCGGCTCCCGTGCTGGCTCATCCTGATCCCTCGTTAGCGTTCATAGTTGAGGTGGACGCGTCCGAGGCAGGGATAGGGGCTGTGCTGTCTCAGCGCTCGGGTACGCCACTAAAGCTCCGCCCCTGTGCATTCTTTTCGAAGAAGCTCAGCCCGGCGGAGCGAAACTATGATGTGGGGGACCGGGAGTTGTTGGCTGTTGTCATGGCTCTGAAAGTGTGGAGACATTGGCTTGAGGGGGCTAGACACCCTTTTCTCATTTGGACTGACCACCGCAATCTGGAGTACATCCGGCGAGGAGAATGAACCCTCGCCAGGCAAGGTGGGCCATGTTTTTCACCCGTTTTGTTTTCACACTTTCCTACAAACCAGGTTCCCAGAACGTTAAGGCAGACGCACTGTCCCGGCTGTATGATACAGAGGAGCGGTCCACAGATCCCACTCCCATAATTCCAGCTTCTCGCCTGGTGGCACCGGTGGTATGGGAGGTGGACGCGGACATTGAGCGGGCGTCACGTGCAGAGCCCACTCCACCTGAGTGTCCAGCTGGGCGTCTGTACGTTCCGTTTGATGTCCGCGATCGTTTGATCTGTTGGGCTCACACGTCACCCTCCTCTGGTCATCCTGGCATCGGTCGGACGGTGCGCTGCCTTGCTGGGAAGTACTGGTGGCCCACTTTAGCTAAGGACGTGAGGGTTTATGTTTCCTCCTGTTTGGTATGCGCACAGTGCAAGGCACCTAGACATCTGCCCAGAGGGAAATTACAACCCCTTCCCGTTCCACAGCGACCGTGGTCACACCTATCGGTGGATTTCGTGACGGATCTTCCCCCGTCGCGGGGTAACACCACGATCCTGGTCGTTGTGGATCGATTTTCTAAGTCCTGCCGTCTCCTTCCTTTGCCCGGTCTCCCTACGGCTCTACAAACAGCGGAGGCCCTGTTCACCCACGTATTCCGGCACTATGGGGTGCCTGAGGATATAGTTTCTGATCGGGGTCCCCAATTCACGTCTAGAGTCTGGAGGGCGTTTATGGAACGCCTGGGGGTCTCGGTCAGCCTTACCTCAGGTTTCCACCCCGAGAGTAACGGGCAGGTGGAAAGAGTCAACCAGGATGTGGGTAGGTTTCTGCGGTCCTATTGCCAGGACCGGCCGGGGGAGTGGGCGATTTACATCCCCTGGGCGGAGATGGCCCAAAACTCCCCCCGCCACTCCTCTACCACTCTACCATCACCTTTTCAGTGTGTGCTGAGTTATCAGCCGGTCCTGGCACCATGGCATCAGAGCCAGATTGAGGCTCCTGCGGTGGATGAATGGTTTCGGCACTCAGAGGAGACATGGAACGCTGCCCATGTGCGGCTACAACGGGCCATCAGGAGACAAAAGGCGAGTGCCGACCGCCACCGCAGTGAGGCCCCGGTGTATGCACCGGGGGATCGGGTCTGGCTCTCGACCCGAAACCTGCCCCTTCACCTGCCCTGTCGGAAGCTGGGTCCGCGGTTTGTGGGGCCATTCAAAGTCCTGAGGAGACTGAACGAGGTTTGTTATAGGTTACAACTCCCCCCTGATTATCACATTAACCCCTCGTTCCATGTGTCTCTCCTCAGGCCGGTGGTGGCTGGTCCACTCCAGCAGTCTGAGGTGCGGGAGGTTCCTCCGCCCCCTCTGGACATCGAGGGGGTCCCGGCGTATACCGTACGAGCCATCATGGACTCAAGGCGTCGGGCGAGGGGCCTTCAGTACCTCGTGGAGTGGGAGGGGTACGGCCCGGAGGACAGATGCTGGGTACCGGTGGAGGACATTCTAGATCCTTCAATGCTACAGGAGTTTCACCGTCTCCACCCGGATTGCCCTGCACCTCGCCCTCCGGGTCGTGGCCGGTGTCGGCGCGCTGCTGGAGCGGCGCGTCAAGGGGGGGGTACTGTCACGACTTCCGCCGAAGTCGGCCCTTCTCCTTGTTCGGGTGGTGTTCGGCGGTCGACGTCACCGGCTTTCTAGTCACCACCGATCCATGTTTCAGTTTCGTCTGTATTACACACACCTGGTTTCAATTCCCCTATTATGTTCCCTATTTAACCCTCTGGCATTAATTTCTGTTCTGTCCGTGATTGAATCAAGAAATAAAGTGCAATACACCAATAAACATGCACAAATACTAACAGTGGTTGACTGAACAAGAATAGTGTCGTTAGTGGTTGTTGTATGTGCTAGTGTGTTTGTATTATTCCTATTTTGGAATTTTGCTTGATTTTTGAGTAAACTCCGTTGTGTTGCTCAAAACCTGTGTCCTGCGCCTGACTCCGCTACATATCTGCACACAATCGCTGACAGGCAGACTCATACCATGGTCTTTATAGCATTCCTGGGTACAAACATTTTGTCAATTAGGCCTGTCCTCTTGTTTGTTTGACTTATTTACTTTGACATAAAAACTTTTGAATAACATGTTAGCCCTCCATGTTTAATGTAGGCTAGTTCTATTTTACTGTTAGAAATACAAATCTTTGATGCACAAGTTACAGCATGTTATGGACCAATGATGGTATCAGAGGATCTGGCTACTCTGGTTTTGCTTTGAGATATCATTTGAATGTGACATGTACAGTGCATTTGGAAAGTATTCAGACCCCTTCCCTTTTTTTTTTTTTTTTTTTTTTTTTTACATCACAGCCTTATTGTAAAATGGATTCAATCAAAACATTCCTCATCAATCTACACACAATAGCCCATTATTACAAACTTAAAACAGTTATTTACATAAGTATTCGGACCCTTTGCTATGAGATTCGAAATTGAGCTCAGATGCAAACCGTTTACATTGATCATCCTTGAGATGTTTCTACAACTTGATTGGAGTCCACCTGTGGTACATTCAATTGATTGGACATGATTTGGAAAGGCACACACCTGTCGATATAAGGTCCCACAGTTGACAGTGCATGTCAGATCAAAAACCAAGACATGAGGTCGAAGGAATTGTCCGTAGAGCCCAGAGACAGAATTGTGTCGAGGCACAGATCTGGGGAAGGGTACCAAAAAATGTCTGCAGCATTGAAGTTCCCCAGGAACACAGTGGCCTCCATCATTCTAAAATGGAATAAGTTTTGAACCACCAAGAGTCTTCCTAGAGCTGGCCACCTGTCCAAACTGAGCAATCGGGGGAGAAGGGCCTTGTTCAGGGAGATGACCAAGAACCCGATGGTCACTCTGACAGAGCTCCAGAGTTCCTCTGTGGAGATGGGAGAACCTTTCAGAAGGACAACCATCTCTGCAGCACTCCACCAATCAAACCTTTATGGTAGAGTGGCCAGACGGAAGCCGCTCCTCAGTAAAAGGCACATAACAGCCCTCTTGGAGTTTGCCAAAGACACCTACAGGACGCTCAGACCATGAGAAACAAGATTCTCTGGCCTTTCCGTTCACCTTCGCACCCCTGGGCCAGACTACAATCAATCATGGGACCTACTGAAGAGATGAGTCTTCAGTAAAGACTTAAAGGTCGAGACTGAGTCTGCGTCTCTCACATGGATAGGCAGACCATTCCATAAAAGTGGAGCTCTATAGGAGAAAGCCCTGCCTCCAGCTATTTGCTTAGAAATTCTAGCGACAATAAGGAGTCCGGCGTCTTGTGACCGTAGCATGCGTGTAGGTATGTACGGCAGGACCAAATCGGAGAGATAGGTAGCCCATGTAATGCTTTGTAGGTTAGCAGTAAAACCTATAGCGTGTAGATTGATGAGGGGGGGAAAACAATGTAATACATTTTAGAATAAGGCATTAACGTAACAAAATGTGGAAAAAGTCAGGGGGTCTGAATACTTTCCGAATACTTTAAAAAAAAGTTTTTAAATGTAACCTTTATTTAACTAGGCAAGTCAGTTAAGAACACATTCTTATTTACAATGACGGCCTAGGAACAGTGTGTTAACTGCCTTGTTCTGGGGCAGAACGACAGATCTTTACCTTGTCAGCTCGGGGATTCAATCTAACAACCTTTCGGTTATTGGCCCAACGGTTTAACCACTAGGCTACCTGCCGCCCCTCTTAGTGCCAGCATCAATTTGTGGTGGTAAATAGACGGCTACGAAAAATATAGATGAAAACTCTCTTGGTAGATAGTGTGGTGTACAGTTTATCATGAGGTACTCTACCTCAGGTGAGCAATACCTTGAGACCTCCTTAATTTTAGACATTGCAGACCAGCTGTTATTGACAAATAGACACACAACCCCACAGATGTATCTGTTCTGTCCTGCCGATGCACAGAAAACTCAGCCAACTGTCTATTATCCATGTCATCGCTAAGCCACGACTCGGTGAAACATAAGATATTACAGTTTTTAACGTCTCGTTGGTAGGATAGTCTCCAGCGGAGACCATGCAGTTTATTTTCCAGTGATTGCACGTTGGCCAATAGAAAGGATGGTAGAGGCGGGTTACCGAATTGCCAACGAATTCTCACAAGGCACTCCGATCTCCGCCCACTGTATTTCCATCTTTTCTTCACGTGAATGACAGGGATTTGGGCCTGGTCTCGGAGAAGCAGTAAATCCTTTGCGTCGGACTCGTTATAAAATAAATCTTCCTCGAGTTCGAGGTGAGTAATCGCTGTTCTGATATCCAGAAGCTCTTTTCGGTCATAAGAGATGGTAGCAGCAACGTTATGTACAAAATAAGTTACAAACAATGTGAAAAAACACACAAAATAGCAGAGATGGTTAGGAACCCGTAAAACTGCAGCCATTATCACAATTAGCCAATTTTCCTTGAATTGGATATCTAAGCCTGCAGTTTGGGCAGTAGAGTAGGTAGGAGAGCCAAGGTCCAACACTGCTCCCACCAGGAGTTCTCAGCCCAGCAGGGTCCCGGGATCAGACCCTACATCAAGGTCTGTCATTGCATGCTGCCTGTACCTCGACCACAGGCCTTAGGGACAGGTAATGGGGCCGGGGGAGAGACTGAGGGGTGGAGGTCTGGACTCTGGAGGAGATGGAAAGACAACACATCAAAGCTGTGTGTAACTAACTGCCCTAACTGCACAGTGAGTCCTTTCGCTCGCTGCCACACCATCCTACGACTGCAGGACTGCAGTGTTTACTTAACAGTCGGTGCACAAGAGAAAGATGTACATCACAAATAATACCCTATCCCTCCGGCTGCGTTTACACAGGCAGCCTAATTCTGATATTTTTCACAAGTCAGCTGTGAAAAAGATCTGATGTGATTGGTCAAAAGACCAATTTAGTGGGAAAAAATATCTGCCTGTGTAAACACAACCTAAGCAGTTCACAATTTATTTCTATTTTTATGACTGGATCTGTATTTTTTTGTTGGGGAGGGGGGTACAATATTTAAATTCATATAAATTAATATTCCGTCCCTTTTTCAGGACCCTGTTTTTCAAAGATAATTCATAAAAATCTAAATAACTTCACAGATCTTCATTGTAAAGGGTTTAAACACTGTTTCCCATGCTTGTTCAATGAACCATATTGTTATCAATCAATCAATCAATTTTATTTTATATAGCCCTTCGTACATCAGCTAATATCTCGAAGTGCTGTACAGAAACCCAGCCTAAAACCCCAAACAGCTAGTAATGCAGGTGTAGAAGCACGGTGGCTAGGAAAAACTCCCTAGAAAGGCCAAAACCTAGGAAGAAACCTAGAGAGGAACCAGGCTATGAGGGGTGGCCAGTCCTCTTCTGGCTGTGCCGGGTGGAGATTATAACAGAACTATGCCAAGATGTTCAAAAATGTTCATAAGTGACAAGCATGGTCAAATAATAATCAGGAATAAATCTCAGTTGGCTTTTCATAGCCGATCATTAAGAGTTGAAAACAGCAGGTCTGGGACAGGTAGGGGTTCCATAACCGCAGGCAGAACAGTTGAAACTGGAATAGCAGCAAGGCCAGGCGGACTGGGGACAGCAAGGAGTCACCACGGCCGGTAGTCCCGACGTATGGTCCTAGGGCTCAGGTCCTCCGAGAGAAAGAAAGAGAGAAGGAGAAAATTAGAGAGAGCCAAGATTTTCAAAATGTTCATAAATGACAAGCATGGTCAAATAATAATCAGGAATAAATCTCAGTTGGCTTTTCATAGCCGATCATTAAGAGTTGAAAACAGCAGGTCTGGGACAGGTAGGGGTTTCGTAACCGCAGGCAGAACAGTTGAAACTGGAATAGCAGCAAGGCCAGGCGGACTGGGGACAGCAAGGTGTCAGCATGCCCGGTAGTCCTGACGTATGGTCCTAGGGCTCAGGTTCTCAGAGAGAAAGAGAGAACGAGAGAATTAGAGAGAGCATACTTAAATTCACACAGGACACTGGATAAGACAGGAGAAGTACTCCAGGTATAACCAACTGACCCTAGCCCCCCGACACATAAACTACTGCAGCATAAATACTGGAGGCTGAGACAGGAGCGGTCAGGAGACACTGTGGCCCCATCCGAAGAAACCCCCGGACAGGGCCAAACAGGAAGGATATAACCCCACCCACTTTGCCAAAGCACAGCCCCCGCACCACTAGAGGGATATCCTCAACCACCAACTTACAATCCTGAGACAAGGCCGAGTATAGCCCACAAAGGTCTCCACCACAGCACAAACCAAGGGGGGGCGCCAACCCAGACAGGAAGATCACGTCAGTAACTCAACCCACTCAAGTGACGCACCCCTCCTAGGGACGGCATGAAAGAGCACCAGCAAGCCAGTGACTCAGCCCCTGTAACAGGGTTAGAGGCAGAGAATCCCAGTGGAGAGAGGGGAACCGGCCTGGCAGAGACAGCAAGGGCGGTTCGTTGCTCCAGAGCCTTTCCGTTCACCTTCACACTCCTGGGCCAGACTACACTCAATCATATGACCTACTGAAGAGATAAGTCTTCAGTAAAGACTTAAAGGTTGAGACCGAGTCTGCGTCTCTCACATGGGTAGGCAGACTGTTCCATAAAAATGGAGATCTATAGGAGAAAGCCCTGCCTCCCGCTGTTTGCTTAGAAATTCTAGGGACAATTAGGAGGCCTGCGTCTTGTGACCGTAGCGTACGTATTGGTATGTACGGCAGGACCAACTCGGAAAGATAGGTAGGAGCAAGCCCATGTAACGCTTTATAGGTTAACAGTAAAACCTTGAAATCAGCCCTTGCCTTAACAGGAAGCCAGTGTAGGGAAGCTAGCACTGGAGTAATATGATCAAATTTCTTGGTTCTAGTCAGGATTCTAGCAGCCGTATTTAGCACTAACTGAAGTTTATTTAGTGCTTTATCCGGGTAGCCGGAAAGTAGAGCATTGCAGTAGTCTAACCTAGAAGTAACAAATGCATGGATTAATTTTTCTGCATCATTTTTGGACAGAAAATTTCTGATTTTTGCAATGTTACGTAGATGGAAAAAAGCTGTCCTTGAAACAGTCTTGATATGTTCGTCAAAAGAGAGATCAGGGTCAAGAGTAACGCCGAGGTCCTTCACAGTTTTATTTGAGACGACTTTACAACCATCAAGATGAATTGTCAGATTTAACAGAAGATCTCTTTGTTTCTTGGGACCTAGAACAAGCATCTCTGTTTTGTCCGAGTTTAAAAGTAGAAGGTTTTCAGCCATCCACTTCCTTATGTCTGAAACACAGGCTTCTAGCGAGGGCAATTTTGGGGCTTCACCATGTTTCATTGAAATGTACAGCTGTGTGTCATCCGCATAGCAGTGAAAGTTAACATTATGTTTTCGAATAACATCCCCAAGAGGTAAAATATATAGTGAAAACAATAGTGGTCCTAAAACGGAACCTTGAGGAACACCGAAATGTACAGTTGATTTGTCAGAGGACAGACCATTCACAGAGACAAACTGATATCTTTCCGACAGGTAAGATCTAAACCAGGCCAGAACTTGTCCGTGTAGACCAATTTGGGTTTCCAGTCTCTCCAAAAGAATGTGGTGATCGATGGTGTCAAAGGCAGCACTAAGGTCTAGTAGCACGAGGACAGATGCAGAGCCTTGGTCTGACGCCATTAAAAGGTCATTTACCACCTTCACAAGTGCAGTCTCAGTGCTATGATGGGGTCTAAAACCAGACTGAAGCATTTCGTATACATTGTTTGTCTTCAGAAAGGCAGTGAGTTGCTGCGCAACAGCTTTTTCTAAAATTTTTGAGAGGAATGGAAGATTCGATATAGGCCGATAGTTTTTTATATTTTCCGGGTCAAGGTTTGGCTTTTTCAAGAGAGGCTTTATCACTGCCACTTTTAGTGAGTTTGGTACACATCCGGTGGATAGAGAGCTGTTTATTATGTTCAACATAGGAGGGCCAAGCACAGGAAGCAGCTCCTTCAGCAGTTTAGTAGGAATAGGATCCAGTATGCAGCTTGAAGGTTTAGAGGCCATGATTATTTTCATCATTGTGTCAAGAGATATAGTACTAAAACACTTAAGTGTCTCTCCCGATCCCAGGCCCTCGCAGAGCTGTGCAGATCCAGGACAGCTAAGCCCTGGAGGAATACGCAGATTCAAAGAGGAGTCCGTAATTTGCTTTCTAATGGTCATGATCTTTTCCTCAAAGAAGTTCATGAATTTATTACTGCTGAAGTGAAAGCCATCCTCTCTTGGGGAATGCTGCTTTTTAGTTAGCTTTGCAACAGTATCAAAAAGAAATTTTGGATTGTTCTTATTTTCCTCGATTAAGTTGGAAAAGTAGGATGATCGAGCAGCAGTGAGGGCTCTTCGGTACTGCACGGTACTGTCTTTCCAAGCTAGTCGGAAGACTTCCAGTTTGGTGTGGCGCCATTTCCGTTCCAATTTCCTGGAAGCTTGCTTCAAAGCTCGGGTATTTTCTGTATACCAGGGAGCTAGTTTCTTATGACAAATGTTTTTCGTTTTTAGGGGTGCAACTGCATCTAGGGTATTGCGCAAGGTTAAATTGAGTTCCTCAGTTAAGTGGTTAACTGATTTTTGTCCTCTGACGTCCTTGGGTAGGCAGAAGGAGTCTGGAAGGGCATCAAGGAATTTTTGTGTTGTCTGAGAATTTATAGCACGACTTTTGATGCTCCTTGGTTGGGGTCTGAGCAGATTATTTGTTGCGATTGCAAACGTAATAAAATGGTGGTCCGATAGTCCAGGATTATGTGGAAAAACATTAAGATCTACAACATTTATTCCATGGGACAAAACTAGGTCCAGAGTATGACTGTGGCAGTGAGTAGGTCCAGAGACATGTTGGACAAAACCCACTGAGTCGATGATGGCTCCGAAAGACTTTTGGAGTGGGTCTGTGGACTTCTCCATGTGAATATTAAAATCACCAAAAATTAGAATATGATCTGCTATGACTACAAGGTCTGATAGGAATTCAGGAAACTCAGAGAGGAACGCTGTATATGGCCCAGGAGGCCTGTAAACAGTAGCTATAAAAAGTGATTGAGTAGGCTGCATAGATTTCATGACTAGAAGCTCAAAAGACAAAAACGCCATTTTTTTTTTTGTAAATTGAAATTTGCTATCGTAAATGTTAGCAACACCTCCGCCTTTGCGGGATGCACGGGGGATATGGTCACTAGTGTAACCAGGAGGTGAGGCCTCATTTAACACAGTAAATTCATCAGGCTTAAGCCATGTTTCAGTCAGGCCAATCACATCAAGATTATGATCAGTGATTAGTTCATTGACTATGACTGCCTTTGAAGTGAGGGATCTAACATTAAGTAACCCTATTTTGAGATGTGAGGTATCACGATCTCTTTCAATAATGGCAGGAATGGAGGAGGTCTTTATCCTAATAAGATTGCTAAGGCGAACACCGCCATGTTTAGTTTTGCCCAACCTAGGTCGAGGCACAGACACAGTCTCAATGGGTATGGCTGAGCTGACTACACTGACTGTGCTATTGGCAGACTCCACTAAGCTGGCAGGTTGGCTAACAGCCTGCTGCCTGGCCTGCACCCTATTTCATTGTGGGGCTAGAGGAGTTAGAGCCCTATCTATGTTGGTAGATAAGATGAGAGCACCCCTCCAGCTAGGATGGAGTCCGTCACTCCTCAGCAGGTCAGGCTTGGTCCTGTTTGTGGGTGAGTCCCAGAAAGAGGGCCAATTATCTACAAATTCTATCTTTTGGGAGGGGCAGAAAACAGTTTTCAACCAGCGATTGAGTGCTGAGACTCTGCTGTAGAGCTCGTCACTCCCCCTAACTGGGAGGGGGCCAGAGACAATTACTCGATGCCGACACATCTTTCTAGCTGATTTACACGCTGAAGCTATGTTGCACTTGGTGACCTCTGACTGTTTCATCCTAACATCGTTGGTGCCGACGTGGATAACAATATCTCTATACTCTCTACACTCGCCAGATTTAGCTTTAGCCAGCACCATCTTTAGATTAGCCTTAACGTCGGTAGCCCTGCCCCCTGGTAAACAGTGTATGATCGCTGGGTGATTCGTTTTAAGTCTAATACTGCGGGTAATGGAGTCGCCAATGACTAGGGTTTTCAATTTGTCAGAGCTAATGGTGGGAGCCTTCGGCGTCTCAGACCCCGTAACGGGAGGAGTAGAGACAAGAGAAGACTCAGACTCAGACTCCGACTCGCTACATAATGGGGAAAACCGGTTGAAAGTTTCTGTCGGCTGAATGAGCGACACCGGTTGAGCATTCCAACAGCATTTCCCTCCAGAAGCCATGAGAAAGTTGTCCGGCTGCGGGGACTGTGCGGGGGGATTTATACTAACGTTACTATCTGTACTTACTGGTGGCACAGACGCTGTTTCTTCCTTTCCTACACTGAAATTACCCTTGCCTAACGATTGCGTCTGAAGCTGGGCTTGTAGCACAGCTATTCTCGCCGTAAGGCGATCGTTCTCCTGTATATTATGAGTACAGCGACTGCAATTAGAAGACATCATGTTAATGTTACTACTTAGCTTCGGCTGTTGAAGGTGTTGACGAACCATGTCCAGATAAAGCGTCCGGAGTGAAAAAGTTGAATGAGGGAAAAAAGTTGCGATGGAAAAACTAAAAATATAAACGGTAATTAAAAACAAAAACAAAACAAAAAACGTAAAGTTGTCAGCTAGCAAAGTAAAGTAAAGTTGGCAGCAAAACGCACAGCAACAAAACGCACAGCAACACGTCTGCAGATTCAACAGGAAGTGACGTCAAGAATGTCAAGAGCAAATTGTTATGAGAATTTTGTTATCAATGTTCATAAACTTCAATTAATCTACTCAGTCTGCAACCCAGAGTTTGTAAGATTCTGGTTGAATGAAGCAGACAAGAGTCCCAACTTACAAAAATCAAAGTGTTTATTCCCGAGAACGTTCTGACGTCCAAATACAAAAACATCCATTTTATACTGGCTCCTTACGCACATACCTTCACACACAAACAGTAGGTATCCTACGCACATACATACACGTTCAAATCTTAAGCTACGCCTTGCTCAGACAGTCAGTGTTTTTCCATTACACAGATACATTGTTTAATCTGCAACATGTTTCATAATTTTCTGCAAGCCTAACAGTTTCTCCCCTCCACGGGTGGAGACAGAATGTCCTGTAAGGAACACCGTAGTCCAGCTTGTCTGTCGATAGCTCCTCTTATCATTTGTTTCACACTTGCACCCTGCTTACATACTAAAAAAATAACAAAAGGTCCTTGTTCTAATTTTGACTAAAACTACACACATCATCAGATTATAGTTTTATGATTCTAATCAATTTCATACAATTATATGGTTTCAGAGTGGAATTATTTAATCATTATCTTTTAACATATAAATGATTTTATCACATATACAATTAATAAACATGCACCCGTGGAACGGTCGTTAACACTAACAGCTAACAGCTAACACTAACCGCTTACAGACGGTAGGCAATTCAGGCCAAAGTTATGAAAACTTAGGACACTAAAGAGGCCTTTCTACTAACTCTGAAAAACACCAAAAGAAAGATGCACAGGGTCCCTGCTCATCTGTGTGAACGTGCCTTAGGCATGCTGCAAGGAGGCTTGAGGACTGTAGATGTGGCCAGGGCAATAAATTGCAATGTCCGTGCTGTGAGACGCCTAAGACAGCGCTACAGGGAGACAGGACGGACAGCTGATCATCCTCGCAGTGGCAGACCACGTGTAACAACACCTGCACAGGATCGGTACATCCGAACATCACACCTGCGGGACAGGTACAGGATGGCAAAACCAACTGCCCGAGTTACACCAGGAACGCACAATCCCTCCATCAGTGCTCAGACTGTCCGCAATAGGCTGAGAGAGGCTGGACTGAGGGCATGTAGGCCTGTTGTAAGGCAGGTCCTCACCAGACATCACCGGCAACAATGTCGCCTATGGGCACAAACCCACCGCCGTTGGACCAGACAGGACTGGCAAAAAGTGCTCTTCACTGACGAGTCGTGGTTTTGTCTCACCAGAGGTGATGGTCGGATTCGCGTTTATCGTCGAAGGAATGAGCGTTACACCGAGGCCTGTACTCTGGAGCGGGATCGATTTGGAGGTGAAGGGTCCGTCATGGTCTGAGGCGGTGTGTCACAGCATCATCGGACTGAGCTTGTTGTCATTGCAGGCAATCTCAACGCTGTTCGTTACAGGGAAGACATCCACCTCCCTCATGTGGTACCCTTCCTGCAGGCTCATCCTGACATGACCCTCCAGCATGACAATGCCACCAGCCATACTGCTCGTTCTGCGCGTGATTTCCTGCAAGACAGGAATGTCAGTGTTCTGCCATGGCCAGCGAAGAGCCCAGATCTCAATCCCATTGAGCACGTCTGGGACCTGTTGGATCGGAGGGTGAGGGAGAGGGCCATTCCCCCCAAAAATGTTCGGGAACTTGCAGGTGCCTTGGTGGAAGAGTGAGGTAACATCTCACAGCAAGAACTGGCAAATCTGGTGCAGTCCATGAGGAGGAGATGCACTGCAGTACTGCAGTCCCTGAACTACATAGGGAATGGGGTGCCATCTAGGACGGACCCAAAAAAGGGAAGACCACCAGCAGTCGCCACCCGTCGGGCACTGAGCAGGAACTGGGGCTCATCTTTGTTGAACATGGCTCTGGTACCTGCTTCCTAGTCACCTCCGACTGGGCAGCCTGGACTGCCGGAGACTATATTTAGCAACAAACTGAAAAACAAAACCCCTTCATTCTTAAAAAGTGTTCTGCTTAGGTTTCTATTGAGATGGGCTGGGGGGGTTTAGACTAGAGGAGGTGAGGTGAGACGTTGTGGGACTTTGCACTCTGGTGCTTGAGTGGTGATTTGATTTGCACACGGTGGTGGACTGGTGATGGTGTAGATGTTTTTTCTCACAGCATTCACCTGTAAATACATGTTTATACTGCAGACAGTTGCCCTCTGGTGCAGCTCCTCTCCTACGCATAGTTATATCAGCCCTGGTGGGATATTTAAAATTGAATTGAGTACATAATCTGATGGTCAGCCAGAACAAGGAAGAAAGACAACTCAAGACAGTGGTGGGTTTCTTCTTGGACAACACGTCTCGTCTTCTAGACATCTTGTCTAGCGTCAGATTTAAAGTACATCTTGTAAGGTGTTTAAAATAACACATATCCTTGGGGAGCATAGTCAGAAATACTGGCAGGCTGGCAGAGAGAGACAGGGGTTGGCTCGTCATAGAACCACTGAGCTCCTCAACCAAGACCACAGACAAAACCTGGTTTTAAAAAGGGTGCGGACAGTTACCAGTGCGGTCTTTTCTGCATAAGTGACGTTTCACAAAGACATAGATGTCGTATTATGCCATCGGTGTTGATGAAATGGCAACTGAATACACATGCTATAGGGTGATTGTAGCACAGTGGCTCTGTTCATTGAATTGTGAGGATACAATAAGTGACCAAAAATGCACAAAAAACTGCGCTATCGGGAAATAACCTCACACCTCTGGGGGCGGCAGTTCCAAAAGAGGTCATGCCTAGTGTTAAATGTTCTTGTTTCTCCCCAATACGCCTGACTATATATTCATGCCTCTCTTTCCATGTTTGATTCAGAGGGTGGAAAGACTCACAGTAAGAGCACCGATGTGATTGGGGATGAGGGAGTTTGGCCTGGGAGCTTGTTCAAATCCAAGGTGAGTAGGTAGCCTACCTACGTACACTACCTCATGGGTGATGACTGGTGTGTTCTCTTCCCTCACTGACATTAGTCTAAGTGCCGTGGTGTCAGTTAACTCGCCACTGGCACCAGGAGCACCAGGACTACTTAATGCCAGAAGTAGCGAGCTGTCCTTGAATTCTTAACAAGCAAGACATAGAGAAACAAACCCTTTATTCAGCAGAGGAGAGCGTAGAAAAAAAACGGATAACTTAGCAAGGTTACCACAAAGTGTACGTTAAATCCCACATTGGAAAAGGGAGGGATAAAAGAGATGGAGAGAGATGGAGGAGATGGAGGGTGGGGGAGCGCGAAGTGAACTTCCAATTCCATTCCAAAAGTGGATAAAAAACAGTTGGGATGTTGCTGACTGTCATTTTTTCTTGCGTTCAAAATACAGGCCGGGATATAAAACAAAGCCATGGTTGTCATGCTAAAGGATCCTGCTGCTGAAGAGGTGTCAAATTATTGTACCTCAGCTGGATACGTGGGTGTTGGAAGCCAGGGGGTGAGGACGGTGCCAAACCCAGTAGACTTTGGCAGATCTGTACCCTCACCACTGGCACGGATCAACCCCGCTCGCTGTGAGGCTTCAGATCATCGATAGGCCTCTGGCAGATTAGCAACCATACACACTACTACAAGAAACCATGCAAACCATGCAATAATATGACTGCCACTGACTCCCAACACTTAACCTATCATGAGGAGGGTCATTGGATTGAAGAAAAAAAACAAGTAAACATGACAACAACACTTGTCAATTCCTGTTTGTAGGCCTATCTCCACCCAATCCCATTATAACTGACACCAACACTGACCTACACCTCTTTTGTGGTACAAAGAGGTCAGCGCTAAACTAGAGAGGGGCACGTCCAAACAGTATAGAGATGGAACGAAACGTTTTTATGATTACATAAATAAAATAATAGCGAGGCAAAGTGCTAGGCTGTTTTACCAGAGCGTGTGTGTTTGCCTGCTTTTGCACATTGCTTGAGCTTGAGACAGCTCTGAACTGAATGACAGCTAATGGCTAGACTGGAGCTGTTCTGAGGAATACCTATGAGTAAGCGAGCATTGTCTTAGTTGGGCCTACATTTGTATGAAGTACATTGTCAAAGTACATTGCACTAAGTACATTTAAAGTGTGTGACAAAACTGGCAAGACCATTGATGGCCTTGTGAGTGTAAACCCAGCAAAAAACAGACTATGCTCTTTATTTCACAATATGCTCAATTACAATTTGTTGTTCTGCTGAAAAAACAGTAATATGATAATTCTTCCATCTTTGCTGTAGTCAAAAGCAACTGTTTCTTTCTGTAGATCAACTTCCCATTATCAGAACACCAATACCGGGCGATTTGTCTTTTTATTTATATATATATATATATATATATATATATATATATATATATATATATATATATATATATATATATATATCATTCACACTCTAGAGATGAATTGAAAGCATTCATGTTTCATACACAGAACATTGGAAAAATACTTTTCAACACTCACTTCCATTTCAATGCGAGACCTTTATTATTTATTTAATTTAAATGTTTGGAATAAAGGAACATTCTTTTTAGGTAGCGATGTCTGATTTGCTCTGTAACATTCAAGCCTCTGTTACAAAGTGCTTACTATTTGTCTATGCAAACAACTATGGGTGGGCACCCATAGTTTAAACTGACCGCCCAAATAATTCTTATCATTTTAAAACACATGAAGAATATTGAGAATCAATGCTTGGCTTGTGATCCATGAACTGCTTTGAAATTGCGAAATACATTATTGACATGCTATTCCTTAGGATCATTAACGTGTGAATAAAGGAAAATAATGATCAAAATCTTCATTTTTGAAAATAATTTTCTGTCTTTGACATCACCTCTCCACCTACATGTAGGCAAATGACCCCAATCACACCAAACAAGTCTCTTATTGTGAGCTATTGTAGATCCATTCTCCATCCACTCATCGTCCACTCTCCACTCTCCAATTCATGGCTTAATTGTCAAATTGATGTTGGTCAGCAATATTACTTTACGTTTGTTCAACGAAGGTTAAACATGTTCAACTATGTTTGTCTAAATTACCCTTGACCATTTTAGTGCTATGTCGATTACGAATATGACGTTAAATTGAAATAACATTTACAATGCTTAGAATCTCCATTGAAATAGCTTTATAGCCCAGGACAGGAAACAGTCATTTAGCAGACACTCTTATCCAGAGCGACTTTCAGGAGCAACATCTTTTTAAATAGTTTTCTGTCTTTGATTTCACCTCTCCATCTACACATAGGCAAAGGTCCCCATTCAGACAAGACAAGTCTCTTATTGTCAGCTGTTGTAGATCCACTCGCCATCCACTCTTCATGGCCTGATAAAACAATTGAGGCTCAAGCTCGGACAGGAATTACAGTGAAATGCTAAAGCATTGAGGTGTTGGCATGTCCCTCGATCTGGCCCTATGTGACTGTTAGTGCTGTTGAAGGTTTCTGCTGGTTGATTTATTAGGTAAAGTTAACAGTACAGTGAGGCTCCAGACTCCAGAACGACAGGCGGCCTGCCCTGGTAGACAGGCTGCCGGCCCGGCAGACCTGGGTTCAAATACTAGTTGAAATCTTTGAGTGTTTGCTGTTGCCTGCCTGCAGTGCCACATGGGCGGGGTTTACCGTTTTGACGCTATTCTATTGGTTCCATTGTGCCAGGAAAGCTCAATCAAGCATCGATAAAGTATTTGAAAGTATTTCAAATAGTATTTGAACCCAGGGCTGCTGCTCCGGTGAAGGGCTGCTGTGCCAGGCCAATGAGCTCAGTGTCCAGACATCCAGGATGGAGAAAGGATGGAGAAAGGGAAACGGACAGAGCCAAAGGGCATGCCAGTGCCACCTGCACATCACAGCACAGGAGTCTTTTGAGAAAAGTCTCTGGCTCTTTGGTTCTTTGGCTTTTCCAGGCATCGCCGGGGCTGGGCGGTTGGTTGGGTAACGGTGTTCTTTCAACCATGCAAGGCGGCCGGTGGGCAGCACAGGGAAACTGAGCAGAAGCAGATCTGCTTGCCCTGCCGGACTGAGGTTCCTGGGCCAAGTTAAGCACGGAAATATTTATTTCCTGTTCATTCAAGTCTGGCAGTCACCTGTAAAGTTACCCTCTCTCTGTTCATCCTGATCCTGAGTTACCGGCCAGGCAGGTGGCCACTCGGTTTAACCGTGTCAGTCAGCCAAAGAACTAGGCTACGTATGGTCAACTGGGTTCGTGACTAGGTTAAACCATGTAGGTCAGCAGTATTACTTTACGTTTGTTCAATGAAGGTTTAACAGGTTCAACTATATTTGTCTGAATGACCCTTGACCATTTTAATGCTATGTTGCTTACAAATATGATGTTTCATTTCAATAAAATGTACAATGCTCAGAGTCTCCATTGAAATAGCTTCATAGCCCAGGACTAGGCATAATACACTACATGATCAAAAGTATGCGGACACCTGCTCGTTGAATAGCTCATTCCAATATCATGGGCATTAATATGGAGTTGGTCCCACCTTTGCTGTGTTCCAGTAGATGTTGGAACACTGGTAGTTGCAACCGAGGACAGATGATTTTTACATGCTACGCACTTCAGCGGTCCCATTCTGTGGCCTACCACTTTGTGGCTGAGCCGTTGTTGCTTCTAGACGTTTCCACTTCACAATAACAACACTTACAGTTGAACAGGGCAGCTCTAGCTGGACAGAAATTTGATGAACTGACTTGTTGGAAAGGTGGCATCCTATGAAGGTGCCATGTTGAATGTCACTGAGCTCTTCAGTAAGGCCATTCTACTACCAATGTTTGTCTATGGAGATTGCATGGCTGGGTGCTCGATTTTATACACCTGTCAGCAACGGGTGTGGCTGAAATAGCCGAGTCCACTGATTTGAAGGGGTGGCCACATACTTTTGTATACAGTGCGTTCGAAAAGTACTTTAAAATAAATAACTGAAATACCTTGTTTACATAATTATTCAGACCCTTTGCTATGAGACTTGAAACTCTGCTCGGGTGCATCCTGTTTCCATTGATCATTTTTAGTTAACCAGGCAAGTCAGTTAAGAACAAATTCTTATTTTACAATGACGGACTACCCCGACAAAACCCTCCCCTAACCCAGACAACGCTGGGCCAATTGTGCACCGCCCTATGGGACTCCCAATCACAGCCGGTTGTGATACAGCCCGGGATCGAAACAGGGTATGTGGTGACGCTTCTAGCACTGAGATGCAATGCCTTACACCGCTGTGCCACACGGGAGTCCCAAGTTGTTTCTACAACTTGATTGGAGTCCACCTGTGGTAAATGCAATTGTGATTGGACATGATTTGGAAAGGCACACACCTGTCTATATAAGGTCCCACCGTTGACAGTGCATGTCAGAGCAAAAATCAAGCCATGAGGTCGAAGGAAGTGTTCTTAGAGCTCCAGGACAGGATTGTGTCGAGACACAGATTTGGGGTAGGGTACCAAAAAGAATCTGTAGCATTGAAGGTCCCCAAATGGAAGAAGTTTGGAACCACATAGAATCTTCCCAGAACTGGCCAACCGGCCAAATTGAGCAATCGGGGGAGAAGTGCCTTGGTCAGGGAGGTGACAGAGCTCCAGAGTTCCTCTGTGCAGATGGGAGAACCTTCCAGAAGGACAACCATCTCTGCAGCACTCCACCAATCAGACCTTTATGGTAGAGTGGCCAGATGGAAGCCACTCCTCAGTAAAATGCACATGACGGCCAGCTTGGAGTTTGCCAAAAGGCACCTAAGCACTAAGACCATGAGAAACAAGATTCTTGGGTCTGATGAAACCAAGATGCTGTGGAGATGTTTTTCAGTGGCAGGGATTGGGAGACTAGTCAGGAATGAGGGAAAGTTGAACGGATCAAAGTACAGAGATCCTTGATGAAAATCTGTTCCAGAGAGCTCAGGACCTCAGACTGGGGCGAAGGTTCACCTTCCAACAGGACAACGAACCTAAGCACACAGCCAAGACAACGCAGCAGTGGCTTTGGGACACAGCCAGAGCCCGGACTTGAACCCATCGAACATCTCTGGAGAGACCTTAAAATAGCAGTGAAGCGACGCTCCCCATCTAACCTGACAGAGCTTGAGAGGATCTGCAGAGAAGAATGGGAGGAACTCCACAAATACAGGTGTGCCAAGCTTGTAGCGTCATACCCAAGAAGACTCGAGGCTGTAATCGCTGCTAAAGGTGCTTCAACAAAGTACTGAGTAAAGGGTCTGAATACTTATGTAAATGTGATATTTCAGTTTTTTATTTTTTATACATTTGCAAAATATTCTAAAAAACAGTTTTTGCTTTATCATTATGGGGTATGTTGTGTAGATTGATGAGGGAAAAAAAGATTTAATCCGTTTTAGAATAAGGCTGTAACGTAACAAAATGTGGAAAAAGTCAAGGGGTCTGAATACTTTCCGAATGCACTGTATATAGTATATGTGTCCAGGAACAGTTAAATTTTAGCAGACACTCTTATCCAGAGCGATTTCTAGGAGCAAGTGCCTTTCTCAAGGGCACATCAACAGATTTTTCACCTAGTTTGCTCGGGGATTCGAACCAGCTACCATTTCTGTTCCCGGCCTTTTGCTCTTAACCGCTAGGCTACCTGTCACCCTCGACAATAGGGCCCATAGAATTTCATCGAGAGCTCTTTAGCTATGGATACTATATCAGCTGTTGCCTAAACAAGGAATCGTTCACTTTGCAGGGTGGTTTTGTTGGCCGGTGAAAACCTTCCCTTAACTGTGCTGCAGGTGTAGAGTTGCTGAGGGACGCTGGGAGGGTGAATGCCCTAAGGTTGTCTCAGAGAGCCAGGTCTGTGCTGGGGGACACAGGATGGATTTCTGCTTGGGCAGGGCTGCTGGGCTGGTGATTGTGTTTGGCGTGCAGCATAGTAGCTCTCCTGGCATGGGCTCTGCTTAGCTATGCACATAGGGCCCATGATCTCTTAAATTACAGCAAGTAGGATAAAAGATCTACGGGGTTGAAAGTTCTAACTCCTGTACTAACATCTACTGGGATGTTGGTTGTGATTCAGAGGTCGTTTCAGGGCCCATATTCAAAAAGTGTCTCTGAGTGTGTGCTGATCTAGGATCAGATTCCCTCTGTCCATGAAATCTTATTGATTTATGATCTTAAAGGCAAAACTGATCCAATGTCAGCACTTTGAGACTTGTGAATATGTCCCTAGATCTTGAATATGTACAGTATTAAGGTTGTGTTGACCTTAGTATTAATTAGATATGACTCTATTACATATTGGGTACATGTTGGGTCAACATTAAGTTTTCCTCTAAATTACCTAAAATGCCATGAGTCGTCAGCGGCCTCGACAGGGATTTTAAAAACATATTTGTCATTCATTTTGAAGCGTGACTGTTCACCTAACATTTGTCTGAACTGAAGCAGCCCAGGCAGTACGCACAGACATGGCTGTGCTTTCTGTGTTCGACAGCCAAACAAAATGGAAAAAACTCCAATAATAATAATGCAAATATATGGAGTACTTAGTTGTTATGGCACCAGTACGTGGAGAGCCAAATGGACATCAACAGAGGGGCCAAGAGAGGGAGTCTCAGTTTCTCCTGCAGAGAGAAATGTCCACAACTAAGTGTTTTTGTCAACAGACAAAAATATACTGTGTGAGCAGACTGAGCTGCAGCACTACTGGATGGATGGACGGCTGGCTGACTGTTCATAGGCCAGGACACACAAATCTCCTCTTCAGCTCCTGTGAAACACAGAGCGCCTAGCACCCGCATCCTACCCTCCTTACATCCCTCCACCTCTCCCTCCATTTGTCCCTCCCTCTGGAACAGGAAACGACAGAGGGGCTGATCTTAATTAGTTTGGCAGTTATGAATAACATCCTCAGTGGATTAAGGAGATTGTTGTTGTAGGTTTGTGCAGGGGGCAGTGAAACTGTCCCACCAACCAACCACCCAATGGTTCTGATTCAGTTATTGTATAATGGCACACACACACACACACACACACACTTTGACTGTGTATCCAGCGTCACGGAGCTGTTGGAACTTTTTGAACCCACCCAGGCAGGATTAAGATCACACAAGGGGCCTATTTAATCAAACCCGGGAACTGGGAGCTTTGGGATGCTGAAAAACGTGTTTGAAGTAAGGTTAGTAGATTACCTGTTGGTTACACACATAATTAATTAACATTGTCTAAAGAATGTGGACTCACACAATGTAATTCTGTTCACCTGTGAACTCAATTCCTCATACAATCTACCTGGCTGTCTCCATGCATTGAACATATAAAACTGCTTTCATCATCAAGTTTAAAACCATTGAAATCTCACATCTTCAATCAATTTCACCAGTATTTATTTTGTTGTGTCAGTGGAATTTGATCAGATTCACTGGTTGGTAAAAGGTTGACTTTTCATACACTCCTCCCGCGGCGGCAGTTGGCTCGATTGGGATTCAGAAATGTTTCAAATCCAAGATAAACTGGGAGTCTTGTGTTAAATGTTTTTCCAAATGATAAAAAAAATCTATTTTTAGAGGAACTTTTGGATCTTTGAGTTGGGATTTCAGACCTCTGTGACCTCTACCAAGTCCCCACCCATCACGCTGTTTCATTCTTGATTATAGAGTGTGTTACATTCTTGACTTTCTGAGTATGTGAATCTTATCTGGGCTATCTGTAAAAGACTACACAAGTCATATTATAAGGCTTATAATAATGTTATGCCTCTCTTTGACTGACTCCAAATGGCTTTTAGCCAGGACCATTATAAGACGATAACAACAGGTTATAAGGGGGTCATAAAATCCCATGACAAGTCTTATGTATATACATAATGCATTATATCTACAGGCTTTAAGTGGAATGTTATATTTAGGCCACGGAGAGCCTAAACATCTCTTGTAGTTTGGTGCCAAACAAATTCATTGACAAGGCTAAAAGATGACAATCAAATGCTCTGCAGGCTCAGATGAAGGTCTTTGTGTCTGAAAGCTGCCTGGAACATTATAATATTACATTTGTTTTGATCTAAGTGTGCAGAGACTCTTCTACAATTTAATCGGGCTATGACATGTCTACTGAATTCTGTAGCTCAGTTGGTAGGGCATGGATAGTGGGTTCGATTCTTGGGACCACCCGTACGTAAAATGTATGCATGCATGACTGTAAGTTGCTTTGGCTAAAAGCATCTGTCTAATGTCATATATTTAAGTGTTAAGGCCCGAGAAGCAAGTGTTTTGAGGATATATTGGCACGGGTGTTGTTAGACCCAAGACAAAGTCAAGGCAACCATGCCAATGTATCCTCCTAACACCGGCTTCAAGGGCATTATCACTTTTATACAACTGGTTACCAAGAGTATTAAAATAATGATTTACATACAGTATTTTCATTAACTTAATTTTTATCAATTTATTCACAGTATTTCATCCTTCCACAAGATATAGTCCCAACACAAATCTAGGGTTACTATCCAAGCCGGCTGGTCGTTCATTCTATCAGTTCGGTCGCCAGAGACACGACCCCGTCGTTAAGTCTTTTTGTTCTGTATCTATGGACACGACCCAGTCGTTCGTTCGAAATGTTCTATTGCAATACTGGCTGGCAACGTTCTTATCCCTTGCTTGCTAGCAAGACAACTACGGCTAACTTACAGTAACGTCAAACAGTGCCGCCAGAATAACAACAAAGTAGTTGCATTTGCGTTTGTTGAAGCTGTTTTCTAGAGACATTTATTTGGATGCATCCATAACAATGAGCTAATGATGCACGATTTCACCTGGCATAGAAAATGTGCTCTCTCGTCTGGACACTGTTATTCAGAGGAGTTGGCCAACAACACAGCTACAGTAACACACTTCAAACTGAAGGTGTAAAGACTGCAAACTAGCTGCACTTCATTTGGTTTTTACCTGTTTTTTGTTATTGACATTTCTTTGTATACAGTGGGGCAAAAAAAGTATTTAGTCAGCCACCAATTGTGCAAGTTCTCCCACTTAAAAAGATGAGAGAGGCCTGTAATTTTCATCATAGGTACAGTTCAACTATGACAGACAAAATGAGAAAAAACAATCCAGAAAATCACATTGTAGGATTTTTTATGAATTTATTTGCAAATTATGGTAGAAAATAAGTATTTGGTCACCTACAAACAAGCAAGATTTCTGGCTCTCACAGACCTGTAACTTCTTCTTTAAGAGGCTCCTCTGTCCTCCACTCGTTACCTGTATTAATGGCACCTGTTTGAACTTGTTATCAGTATAAAAGACACCTGTCCACAACCTCAAACAGTCACACTCCAAACTCCACTATGGCCAAGACCAAAGAGCTGTCAAAGGACACCAGAAACAAAATTGTAGACCTGCACCAGGCTGGGAAGACTGAATCTGCAATAGGTAAGCAGCTTGGTTTGAAGAAATCAACTGTGGGAGCAATTATTAGGAAATGGAAGACATACAAGACCACTGATAATCTCCCTTGATCTGGGGCTCCACGCAAGATCTCACCCCGTGGGGTCAAAATGATCACAAGAACGGTGATCAAAAATCCCAGAACCACACGGGGTGTCACGTTCCTGACCTGTTTTCTGTTGTTTTGTATGTGTTTAGTTGGTCAGGACGTGAGCTGGGTGGGAATTCTATGTTGTGTGTCTAGTTTGTCTGTTTCTATGTCAGCCTAGTGTGGGTTCTCAATCAGAGACAGATGGTAGTCGTTGTCTCTGATTGAGACTCATATATAGGAGGCTTGTTTTGTGTTGGGATTTTGTGGGTGTTTGTTACCTGTCTCTGTGTTTGTGTTCTGCACCAGATAGGTCTGTATCGGTTTTGCACATTTGTTATTTTGTAGGTTGTTTGTAGTGTTTCACTTGTGTTTGTATTAAACATGTTTAACACTAGCCGCGCTGCATTTTGGTCCTCTCCTTCACCCCTGGAAGAGAACCTTTACAGAAACACCCACCAAACCCGGACCAAGCAGCGTGGCAACGGGCAGCAGCAACAGCAGCAGCAGTACAAGGAGGAATGGACATGGGAGGAGATTCTGGACGGAGAGGGACCCTGGGCCGAGCCAGAGGAGTGTCGCCGTCCCAAAGCGGAGCTGGAGGCATCAAAAGCGGAGAGGCGGCATTATGAGGCGCTTGCAAGGCAGAGTGGCTGGAAACCCGAGAGGCTCACCCAAAAATTTCTTGGGGGGGGGGGCTAAAGGGGAGTGTGGCGAAGCCGGGTTGGATACCTGAGCCAACTCCCCGGGCTTACCGTGGAGTGAGAGGGCGTCGTACCGGTCAGACACTGTGTTATGCGGTAAAGCGCACGGTGTCCCCAGTACGCGTGCTTAGCCCAGTGCGGGCTATTCCACCTTGCCGCACTGGGAGGGCTAGGTTGGGCATCGAGCTGGATGTCATGAAGCCGGCCCAACGTATCTGGCCTCCAGTACGTCTCCTCGGGCCGGCGTACATGGCACCAGCCTTACAGGTGGTGTCCCCGGTTCGCCTGCATAGCCCAGTGCGGGTTGTTCCACCTCGCCGCACTGGCAGGGCTACGGGGACCATTCAACCTGGTAAGGTTGGAGAGGCTCGGTGCTCAAGAGCGCGTGTCCTCCTTCACGGTCCGGTATATCCGGCGCCACCTTCCCGCCCCAGCCCAGTACCACCAGTGCCTACACCACGCACCAGGCTTCCAGTGCATCGCCAGAGCCCTGTTCCTCCTCCCCGCACTCGCCCTGAGGTGCGTGCCCTCAGCCCGGTACCTCCAGTTCCGGCACCACGCATCAGGCCTATAGTGCGTCTCAGCCGGCCAGAGTCTGCCGTCTGCCCAGCGGTGCCTGAACTGTCCGTCTGCCCAGCGGTGCCTGAACTGCCCGTCTGCCCAACGCCGTCTGAACCGTCCGTCTGCCCAGCGCCGTCTGAGCCATCCGTCTGCCCAGCGCCGTCTGAGCCATCCGTCTGCCCAGCGCCGTCTGAGCCATCCGTCTGCCCAGCGCCGTCTGAGCCATCCGTCTGCCCAGCGCCGTCTGAGCCATCCGTCTGCCCAGCGCCATCTGAGTCATCCGTCTGCCACGAGCCATTAGAGCCGCCCGTCTGTCCCGAGCCATTAGAGCCGTCCGTCAGTCAGGAGCCGCTAGAGCCGTCCGTCAGTCAGGAGCTGCCAGAGCCGCCAGCCAGTCAGGAGCTGCCAGAGACGCCAGCCAGTCAGGAGCTGCCAGAGACGCCAGCCAGTCAGGAGCTGCCAGAGACGCCAGCCAGTCAGGAGCTGCCAGAGACGCCAGCCAGTCAGGAGCTGCCAGAGACGCCAGCCAGTCAGGAGCTGCCAGAGACGCCAGCCAGTCAGGAGCTGCCAGAGACGCCAGCCAGTCAGGAGCTGCCAGAGCTGCCCTACAGTCATGAGCTGCCCTACAGTCATGAGCTGCCCTACAGTCATGAGCTGCCCTACAGTCATGAGCTGCCCTCCGTCATGAGCTGCCCTCCAGTCATGAGCTGCCCTCCAGTCATGAGCTGCCCTCCAGTCATGAGCTGCCCTCCAGTCATGAGCTGCCACTCAGTCCGGAGCTGCCACTCAGTCCGGAGCTGCCACTAGTCCGGAGTTGTCCCTCTGTCCTGAGCTACCTCTCTGTCCTGGGCTACCTCTCTGTCCTGGGCTACCTCTCTGTCCTGAGCTACCTCTTTGTCCTGAACTACCTCTCTGTCCTGAGTTGTCTCCTCTATTGTAGAGGGGAGTTGGTGAAGGTTCCTGGACCATGGTCGGGGGCGAGGGTCGCCACTCAAGGGACGCTAAGGAGGTGGACAAAGACAATGGTGGAGTGGTGCCCTCGTCCACCGCCGGAGCCGCCACCGCGGACAGATGCCCACCCAGACCCTCCCCTTGAGTTTTAGGGGTGCGCCCGGAGTTCGCACCTTGAGGGGGGGGTTCTGTCACGTTCCTGACCTGTTTTCTGTTGTTTTGTATGTGTTTAGTTGGTCAGGACGTGAGCTGGGTGGGAATTCTATGTTGTGTGTCTAGTTTGTCTGTTTCTATGTCAGCCTAGTGTGGGTTCTCAATCAGAGACAGATGGTAGTCGTTGTCTCTGATTGAGACTCATATATAGGAGGCTTGTTTTGTGTTGGGATTTTGTGGGTGTTTGTTACCTGTCTCTGTGTTTGTGTTCTGCACCAGATAGGTCTGTATCGGTTTTGCACATTTGTTATTTTGTAGGTTGTTTGTAGTGTTTCACTTGTGTTTGTATTAAACATGTTTAACACTAGCCGCGCTGCATTTTGGTCCTCTCCTTCACCCCTGGAAGAGAACCTTTACACGGGGAGACCTAGTGAATGACCTGCAGAGAGCTGGGACCAAAGTAACAAAGCCTACCATCAGTAACACACTACGCCGCCAGGGACTCAAATCCTGCAGTGCCAGACGTGTCCCCCTGCTTAAGCCAGTACATGTCCAGACCCGTCTGAAGTTTGCTAGAGAGCATTTGGATGATCCAGAAGAAGATTGGGAGAATGTCATATGATCAGATGAAACCAAAATATAACTTTTTGGTAAAAACTCAACTCGTCGTGTTTGGAGGACAAAGAATGCTGAGTTGCATCCAAAGAACACCATACCTTCTGTGAAGCATGGGGGTGGAAACATCATGCTTTGGGGCTGTTTTTCTGCAAAGGGACCAGGACGACTGATCCGTGTAAAGGAAAGAATGAATGGGGCCATGTATCGTGAGATTTTGAGTGAAAACCTCCTTCCATCAGCAAGGGCATTGAAGATGAAACGTGGCTGGGTCTTTCAGCATGACAATGATCCCAAACACACCGCCCGGGCAACGAAGGAGTGGCTTCGTAAGAAGTATTTCAAGGTCCTGGAGTGGCCTAGCCAGTCTCCAGATCTCAACCCCATAGAAAATCTTTGGAGGGAGTTGAAAGTCTGTGTTGCCCAGCAACAGCCCCAAAACATCACTGCTCTAGAGGAGATCTGCATGGAGGAATGGGCCAAAATACCAGCAACAGTGTGTGAAAACCTTGTGAAGACTTACAGAAAATGTTTGACCTCTGTCATTGCCAACAAAGGGTATATAACAAAGTATTGAGATAAACTTTTGTTATTGACCAAATACTTATTTTCCACCATAATTTGCAAATAAATTCATTAAAAATCCTACAATGTGATTTTCTGGATTTTTTTTCTCATTTTGTCTGTCATAGTTGAAGTGTACCTATGATGAAAATTACAGGCCTCTCTCATCTTTTTAAGTGGGAGAACTTGCACAATTGGTGGCTGACTAAATACTTTTTTGCCCCACTGTATATCCATAGAAATTATGCAGATTCAGGATTTAGACTGGCTGAGAAAAGCTGCCTGCCTGTCTGTCATCCCAACTCCCGACCCCTACACGTTCATTGAATTTCAATACTGAAAGAATGTTGCAAATGTCAGAGAGACAGACAGCAAGGTTTATACAAATCTCCGCTATTGAAAACCAATTGCTAGTCTAAAAGAAATGGGAGATAATGTCTAGATGCTTTTTACACTGGAGATCAAGTTGATAAATTGTCTGGCTGGGCTGATGAGACAGTGGATTGCGCAGTGAGATGGAAGAGAATAAATAGGGATTTCAACATCATAGCTTTAGCCGGTGGTAACTTGTGGAATAGACACCGGCTGGAATGCGGTTTTAACCAATCAGCATCCAGGATTAGACTCACCTGTTGTATAATATATTATATATTACAGTGTATATATTATTGACTCTATATAGAGGCCTAGTTCTGTAAGTTTCCAAAAGTTAACACCATTGCAAAATCTTTATCTAGCCATGAGAGGTTATAAACATTGATCCAAAAATATATATATATTATTAGCTATTCACACAGTTTCTGCATAGTACTGTAGGCCTAGTATTTCATTTTTACATTAACTCATTTTGAAACATGTGATCGTTGATAATTGCAGTCTCCGCTTTGATCATCTTTCAGAGGGCACGACTGTTATGCTTGAGGCACTTACTATGAGTCTTGGCCCGCCACATATTTTCTGTGTAAATGACATACAAAGAAAGCTTAAGAGGTGTTTCTCAAGGGCTCAAAAAAATGTACGCTTACACTCCATTGGCAAGTCGGCTATGGAAAACCTGAACTATAAACTTCAAGCACTGTATTCTGTGTGGTTTGAGGCTGAGGGCTGAGGTGGGCAGGGGATCCATTGCTTGGTTTCTACTGCAGCGGCATCCCAGAAAGGCAAGGTTGCATCCCAGAAAGGCAAGGTTGCATCCCAAATGGCACCCTATTCCCTGTATAGTGTGCACTACTTTTGACCATAGCCCATTTGGGACACAGACCAGGTCTAGTTAAAGGTCAGGTAGTAGGAGGCAACAATCTGGCACCTCAAACCACTATCACTGTGGCAACATATAGGGCCCTCACCACCACAAAGTTTAAAAGCCTGTCATGCCCCAAGGACCAGCCAGACAGTGGTCAGAAACATATTTTTATGACTCCCCCTCCTCGCTCTCTCTCTCTTGTTCAATCTTTCTCTCTCTCTCTCTAAAGAAATGGCTGCATACATTCTGCCTGGAAATGCAGCAGCCAGCAGGTCAAATTGGTCATGGACATTTCCGTGCGAGATAATGTCTGAAAGAACAGCTTGTACATAATGTTAATAATATTCCAATGTACGCCTGTGTCAAACAATGTTTAATGTAACACTGTTTATAGTAACAGCTTTCCTTTGTCGCTTATGGTCTGTGAAATGTGAAGTGCTTAATGGCCTGCGCTCCACGAATACGTGGATAACACTGCCATCTTCAGATGGGGGTGCAGTTTCATCAATGTTATGAAATTGAAATTGTACATTGGAAATGTAATTATAAAGAACTTTTAACTATGCCAATATCCATCTGGGCAGAAATCCAGAAATTCCGGGCAGAATTCAACATATTTTGACTGTCGATTACGCCTACGGATGTTGCAAGCTCCACAGGGCTCTTTCTTTGTGGCGGGGTGCGTTTGTTTTTTTCAAGACTGACCAATCACCATCTAGTTTCTTGAGGTCTAACGTCCAATACCTCTCCTCTTTGTTGCCTGACATACGATCGCGGACTATGCCGCGGACAGACAGCAAAAAAAGGGTCCGGGTTTTAGCTAATACCGTTCTTTAAATGGTTTGAATCTGTATTTACTTGTTCAGTTTCAATATACCATCACAGTGCAGCTGTATTTTAACAAAACAATCTCAGCCGGGACACGCGATGGAGAGTGAATATTTCTAAGATAAAAAAATAAGTACGTAAAGTTGAACCGGATAGCTAGCTCATGATAGCTGAATAATCGTTGCTGGGCACCAGTCTTTTTGTTTACCGACACTTCCAACTCTGCACGTTCCCTTGTTGTTACGACCGAGCTTGCTAACTGCTCAATTTAAGCATTACCTAGCTAAATTACACCCGCCTACTGTTTCAGCTACGAGAAAGGAAACGGGCATGGGCGAATTTCTCGAAAATCCGTCAGTTCTCACGAAGGATAAACTCAAAAGTGAGCTCACGGCCAACAATGTGCCGCTTCCCATCTCTGAGCAGAAGAAACGTGTATATGTTCAATTGTACTTGAAGAACTTGACCGTTCTGAACCAGAAAAGTCCACTTACAGACATGTTCTCCAGTGATGAAGAACTACCTACCTCTATAGTCTCCAACAAGAGTCTTTCTGGAAGAGTAAGTTATGAATATGTTATTATTGGTCATTACAGTGCTATGAATTGATTTTGTAATGCATGAAATTACTAGGTACCTGTGTTAAATGATTGTTGCCTTTCCATTAGCCCATTAATCTGACCGAGAGCAACCTTTCCATATAACGTTAATATTAATCATTTAAATATCCCCTTCCTGTTTCTTTCCCTCTTAAAACGTCTTAAGGATCTGACCCTTTTTTTCAATTTTCGCCTAAAATGACATACCCAAATCTAACTGCCTGTAGCTCAGGACCTGAAGCAAGGATATGCATATTTTTGATACCATTAGAAAGGAAAAACTTTGAAGTTTGTGGAAATGTGAAATTAATGTAGGAGAATATAACACATTAGATCATCTTTGAAATGCAAGAGAAAGGCCATAATGTATTATTCCAGCCCAGGCGCAATTTAGATTTTGGGCACTAGATGGCAGCAGTGGATGTGCAAAGTTTTAGACTGATCCAATGAACCATTGTATATCTGTTCAAAATGTTGTATCAAGACTGCCCAAATGTGCCTAATTGGTTTATTAATACATTTTCAAGTTCATAATTGTGCACTCTCCTCAAACAATAGCATGGTATTATATCACTGTAATAGCTATTGTAAATTGGACAGTGCAGTTAGATTAACAAGAATTTAAGCATTCTGCCCATATCAGATATGTCTATGTCCTGGGATTTTCTTTGTTACTTACAACCTCATGCTAATCACATTAGCCAACGTTAGCTCAACTGTCCCGCGGGGGGGACACCGGTCCCATAGAGGCCTCTTAAACCATATTCACACGGGACCTGTATTACTAGAGAACGTTGGTTATTATGTAATTATTACTCCAGAATGTCTTTTATTCCAGAGGACCTTTCGGACAGGATTCGTTTTTTTCCAAACTGTCCCCTGGAATTCTTACTTTAAAAAAATATATATATAAATTGACAGTTATGATGGAAGCCTACAGGGATTTATTCTAGGCATGAAGATATTTCAACATGTCCAGCTGATAGTGCCACACTGATAAGTCGAGCTTGGTTTCTAAAACATACCAAACCATCTTTGGTATAGTGTCATAATAATCGATCCGCAGTACGTCCTAAATGCCTCCCAGCCTTTGGATGTGAGCTAAACGGTGCATTTGAGATGCGTTTTTAAGGCCATGGATGAGAAAGTTAACTTATCATTTCCAAATGTTTAGATCGGTTGTGCTGCTGCTTTGCGATGTATTAACAGCAAGGGCTGCGTTAAATAAGCACAATATTTTTTGTGATTCATTTGGCAATATTCAATTCATACACACGAAACGTACACAAAAGCATTCACTGTGAAAGTCGATACATTTAGGCCATTCATATATAGCCTATAGGCAGCACTTCTTTCGATTTATCGAAGCAGTTGTTTTCTTGCTCAAACTGCGAGCAACACCTGTCAAACACAGACCTTTCTCCCATAAAACAGGGATGGCGATTCGCACGGGACTAGTATTTTCAGAGGACCTTGGACTTTGCCAAAAAACACTAGGTTATTCTGGCTGGAATTATTACTCTCCTGCCATGTAAAAATAACTGAGATGGCAGATTCGGGCGGGACTAAAATTACAGATGTGGTGTTTTGTGCTCGTGCACATAATTACATTACCCGACCTCCCCCAGTAAAACGAATCCCGTCTGAATAGGGCTTTACTCATTGGTTCTCTAATGTCTGTGTTCTTTCTAGATAATCTTAGTTAAAACAGAGACAGGCTAGTCTTCGGTCTCTAGATAAGCTTTTTACCCAGGTCTATGAAATGACACCCATAATCCATCCATCCACAGAAATCCACCAGGAAGACTGACAACCCTCGGTCAGAAGAAGTGGAAGTGACAGACCTTACAGATGCAGGCTTAAACGATGAGCTGTTGAAGCATGGCGTCAATGTTGGACCCATAGTTAGTGAGTCTTCCTTATGTTTTACTCAGGGTGTGTCTTAAAATGGCTTCCTCTCCTTTCCTCGTTCCGCTACTTCATCTGCATTGATCTGAGAAGATACGCTTTCACCTCTTCAGTTCTTGTACATCTGTGCAGATGATGGAAATGAGACCAGGAGTGGAAGCCACTTTAGACTATTGAGATGCACCAACAGACTCAAACAGTCAGTGAGAGATCCTTGACTAAATGTACCCCCTTCACTTCTAACTTGTTTCCCCTTGTCTTCAGGCTGCACTCGCATTCTTTATGAGAAGAAGCTTCAGAAGCTACTGGATACACCTGCCGCTGAGGCTACCCCTAGCCTATCTGAAACTGCCACAGTTACCGCTGCAGCAGTCAAGGCAGACTGCAACCAGAACGGCAACACACTCTCTGACCAGTACAGTGACAAGGACGAAGGTGAGATGAGATATTAGTTACAACTGCACAAGAACATGCACCATTAATTAAGCAGCACACTTATTCGGCGCATGTGACTAATAGATTTTGATTTGATTTGATTCAGGGTTGGTTTCAATTTCAGGAAGTAGGCCTAAACTGAAAAGCAATGAGGAAATTGGAATTTCAGATTTGAAATGGAATGGATCCTTTTTACTTTGATATTTGACTGTCAGTTTAGATGCCTTGATTCTCGCTGACTTGTGTTCGCTTTGCCTCTGTCAGACGAGATTGCGGCTGCTCCTGAACCAGAGCCAGCTCCTGTTGTGGAGAAGCCTGTGATGAGCAGAGGGAAGACTCCTGTCACCATCAGGACCAGCAGCAGACGGAGCAACAAGGTAAGCCTTTAAGTTCAAGTTTATTTAAATAAATACAATGCAAAATCACACTCACCAGAGCCCTCACGTTAAAACAGCGGTCGTCTTCAACAGCAAGACAGTTCAGCACATATGTAAATAATCTTATCTTGCACCTATAAACCTCAACCTCTCAATTATCTGTTGTCATTGTCAATGTTCACAGGTGGTGGATGAGGGTCTAGCAACTGGTGACCAGACCCCTAAGAAGACGGGGAAGAATGTTGAGGAGATTCTCGCTAATGAGATCCTTTCACCTATAGGCATCAGGTAAGACCTTTTAAGGCCCTATCACTAGTATGTGGAAGCTTTCACTTTTGGTAAAACTAAGACAGATCCCATCTCCTGATCCTTTTTTGATGTGTATGGCTCCAAGAACACAGGGGCACTTACCAGTAAAATCTTTCCAGCAGTTGTTTAACATGACTTGTCAGAAATGACTTTGTCACATCATCCTCTAATCCTCCTCTCTCCCCAGCGCCACCTGCAGGAGATCGATCCGTGGTGCGGCTGGCCGACCGGTGAAACCCAGCAACTATTGGCTGAACGAGTCTCTCCTGGGGCGCTCCATCGACACAGAGTCTCACTCTGAGTGCAGCTCCCTGGGCTCAGAACCGGCCAGGCCAGGATTCCTCTCTGTCCTACTAAAGCTCATGGTGCTCATCACTGTAGCCGGTTCCATCTACTTCGTCATCCAGCACCTTGATGCAGATCAGGTCCAGTCCGTCAAGGGTTTGATAAACGACGCCAAGGGTCACCTGTGTAGCACGGTTGATAAGGTGGTAGATGCCGTGGTCGATAATGTGATTGTGCCGCTGGGCATCAGGGCCAGCAGCAGCCAAAGTGCAGGAGCTGAGGGTGGAGGCAAGTAAGCAATGCACCTACTCCACCCTGCTCTCTTTTATTATAATTTTCCCCACTATTTTACCAGGCTGTCCAATTGAGGTCAAAAGACCTCTTGGTCAAGAGGCCTGGCCATGCCCTGTTTTGCCATCGACCCCCCCCACCCCCCCTTCATCTGGTCACCAACCCAATCTTAATCTATTTATACATGGTTGCCCATCTTGGAGGGCTGACTGACATTTAATCTGGGCTGGTAGACTGTCTCACCCTGTCCCCTCCTTGTTCACTTCTCCTCGCCCCCGCTAAGGAGAGAAAGGAGGGGCATTCAACCTAACCAACACCAGCTTCCTGGAAAACAAACCAACACCGTCTTGGTCATGACAGTCTGAATAGACTAGTTTTTATTAAGTTGTTTTTAATCATAGTGTGAAGTGCATTTAGTGTATTATTTGTGTGTATTTTTCACTTGTGTGTCGATAGATCTCCCATGTGGTATGGTGAGGACAGGTCACATGCATGGTTGTAGTTTTTGAAGGACATGGTTGTAGTTTTCGGGGTGTCTTTTGTGCCAGGCACATTGTTAGAACATGCATAGTGCCCGGGTTTAGGTCAATTCCATTTAAATTCCAGTCAATTCAGAAAGTAAACAAAATTCAAATTCCAAAGGTTCCTCATAAAAAGCTTTGAAGAGAATGGGAATTGGAGTGTACTTCCTGAATTGAAATGGAATTGACCCCAAACCTGCTACTAATTACAGAAATATCTACAATTATTTACAAGTATTTCTGTTTTGATTTTGAATATACACTAGTATTAATAATAGAGATAGGTAGAATAATGTTTTTAAACTATGATTTAAATGGTGCTCAGGTCTATTCTAATTTGCTCTAAGTTAATTGGATCACTGCTGCGAGGAGTCATAATACTGTCCAATAGTGTTAAATAAGGTTTTGTCACTGAATGAGGAGAAGCACTTTTTCATGCTATAAACTATGAGTTTGATTGCTAAAACTATTAGTTGTCTTTAAACTCCTCGTGTAGAGCCCTCAGTACATTGAAAAGCTGTTGGGGAGATTAACTGCAGTAAGTAAGCCTGGTCCCAGGTCTGTTTGTGCTATCTTGCCAACTCTCTTGGTCATTGTCAGGAGGACTTGGCAAGACAGCCAAATCAGATTTGGGACCAGTCTAGCGGTAAGTGGTCTGGTAGTTGAATGGCTCATCATAGTTCCAGAGTTGAAGTGTGATGACTACATCCCAGTGTGTGTTTCATCTTTAGTGCTTTGTTGCTCTGAAGATTCAAGATCCTTCAGTCCTATCTAAAGGGCATGCTCACCGTAGCAAAAAGTTTTGAAACAGGAAAACACAAATGGGTATTCCTTATTGGACAAATATTCCCTGATTCTGTGTTTTTTCCCCGTGTGGTGCCGAATGAACACGACCTAGGACCGGCTGTCTTTATATTTAGTGCATCCACACAGCCCTTCCTAATGGTTCCATACATACTACTACGGATCTTGGAAGAATTCTATTTTGGCAAAAGAAAGTTGAGCAAGTAAAATGGCTCATGATACTATTCTAATTTGAATGAGTCAAAAACTCAAATAGAGTTTGCCTCTTGTGCACTTAATACTAATGTAATACTAATGGGGACAATAATTACCTGAGGAGACAACTAGTAAAAGTGTTAGCCACTTAACTTATGTTGACCATTTACTGACTTTTACTTGTCAAGAAGTTGACATGTTCGTCCACACTGTTTGAAAAAAAATTATTTTATTTATTTCCGTATTTTTCTAATGTGAATTGTGAACTTTTTTATTATCTTATTGTAGAGAAATAAAGTACCATAGGTGAAAGTAGGATGTCATATTTTTTTAAAGTGCTATCCTAAATCTGAACCTCTTTGTTTACTTGTTACACAGGTGAATATATTAAAGATTCAATGTTTTTGACTTTGATCAGGCAGCTAGCTTCCCAAGCAAGGATGAAAGTATATGGTGGGGTTAAGGTTTTTTATCTGTTTTTATTTCTAATAGATAATACCATTAAATAAATGCGGTAAGTCAATTCTCTCCCCATGGTTTTCTTTTATGAGGAGATTCCATACTCTTGGTCGTCTGAGAAAAGAAGACAGCTACTGTACTAATGATATCTGTTGATGACGATTATTAGAACCCTTCTCTCAACATGAAGACTTGTGTTGGCTCTCTGAAGTAATGCCTAGGATTTAGTTCAGCTGGTTAACAGTCTTGTGGTGCGCACTGTGCAGACACCCACAGTCGAACCCAGTTGGTCACATGCATAAAAACATCTCCGAATGCTCATCTGAGAACATTTCAACAGAATCTGAAGACATACAATGCATAGTGAGATAAGCATCCAACTGAAAGGTGAAAGAAGAGTATGCCAAAGGGATGTCACACTCGCTCTTAACTTCGACTTTGAACAAGCCAGCTAGTTATGCTGGCAACAACAGCCAGGCACTGATTACAATTTTCATGAGAAAGGTATGCTTACTTCGATGGGCAAGGGAGAGAACTTATAATATAAGTTCTGGACGTCACAGTGACTAGCGTTATTATCTTTTTAATTTAGGTTTTGTACACCAGCTTCAAACAGCTAAAACAATATGGTTGGTTATGGAAAATATATTTCACAGCGGTTTAGATGGTGTATACTAGCTTATTTTGTTATATAAACTGCAATTAGTCAAACTATTAGCTAACTCGGCTACACATGCCTCTCTCTAATGTCAATATGCCTTGTCTTCTGCTGTTTCAGTTAGTTGTTGTTTTATCTCACTGTAGAGCCCTTAGTCCAGCTCAACATGCCTTAGATAGCTATTTTGTCACACACCCCACACATAGGGAAACCTCACCTGGCTTAGCTGGTGGCTCCAGAGATGCAAGCTCTATCATCGTCACTCAATGCCTAGGTTTACCCCCACTGTACTCACATCCTACCATACCCTTGTCTGTACATTATGCCCTGAATCTATTCTACCACGCCAGGAAATCTGCCCCCTTTATTCTCTGTTCCCAACGCACTAGACGACCAGTTCGTATAGCCTTTAGCCGTACCCTTATCCTACTCCTCCTCTGTTCCTCTGGTGATGTAGAGGTTAACCCAGGCCCTGTAGCCCCCAGCATCACACCTATTCCACAGGCACTCTCATTTGTTGACTTTTGTAACCGTAAAAGCCTTGGTTTCATGCATGTTAACATCAGAAGCCTCCTCCCTAAATTTGTTTTATTCACTGTTTTAGCACACTCCGCCAACCCGGATGTCCTAGCCGTGTCTGAATCCTGGCTTAGGAAGGACACCAAAAATTCAGACATTTCCATCCCCAACTACAACATTTTCTGTCAAGATAGAACTGCCAAAGGGGGCTGAGTTGCAATCTACTGCAGAGATAGCCTGCAGAGTTCTGTCATGCTATCCAGGTCTGTGCCCAAACAATTCAAGCTTCTACTTTTTAAAATCCACCTTTCCAGAAATAAGTCTCTCACTGTTGCCATTTGTTATAGACCCCCCTCAGCACCCAGCTGTGCCCTGGACACCATATGTGAATTGATTGCCCCCTATCTATCTTCAGAGTTCATATTGTTAGGTGACCTAAACTGGAATATGTTTAGCACCTTGGCCGTCCTACAATCGAAGCTAGATGCCCTCAATCTCACACAAATTATCAAGGAACCTACCAGGTACAATCCTAAATCTGTAAACATGGGTACCCTCATAGATATCATCCTGACCAATTTGCCCTGTATGGCCCGGGTATCCTGGAAGGATATTGACCTCGTCCCGTCAGTAGAGGATGCCTGGTTGTTCTTTAAAAGGGCTTTCCTCACCATCTTAAATAAGCATGCCCCAATCAAAAAATGTAGAATCAAGAACAGATACAGCCCTTGGTTCACTCCAGACATGACTGCCCTTGACCAGCACAAAAACATCCTGTGGCGTACTGCATTGGCATCGAATAGCCCCCGCGATATGCAACTTTTCAGGGAAGTCAGGAACCAATCTAAACAGTCTGTTAGGAAAGCTAAGGCTAGCTTTTTCAAACAGAAATTTGCATCCTGTAGCACTAATTCCAAAAGGTTCTGGGACACTGTAAAGTCCATGGAGAATAAGAGCATCTCCTCCCAGCTGCCTACTTGACTGAGGCTGGGAAATACTGCCACCACCGATAAATCTGAACTTCCGGCGCCGACCGAGATGGCCGCCTCGCTTTGCGTTCCTAGGTAACTATGCAGTATTTTGTTTTTTTATGTGTTATTCCTTACATTGGTACCCCAGGTAATCTTAGGTTTCATTACATACAGTCGGGAGGAACTACTGAATATAAGAGCAACGTCAACTCACCATCGTTACAACCAGGAATATGACTCTCCCGAAGCGGATCCTGTGTTTTGCCTTCCACCCAATACAATGGATCTGATCCCAGCCGGTGACCCTAAACAACGACGCCGTAAAAGGGGCAAACGAAGCGGTCTCCTGGTCAGGCTTCGGAGACGGGCACATCGCGCTCCACTCCCTAGCATACTACTCGCCAATGTCCAGTCTCTTGACAATAAGGTTGATGAAATCCGAGCAAGGGTAACATTCCAGAGAGACATCAGGGATTGTAACGTTCTTTGCTTCACGGAAACATGGCTCACTCGAGAGACGCTAACGGAGTCGGTGCAGCCAGCTGGTTTCTTCACGCATCGCGCCGACAGAAACAAACATCTTTCTGGTAAGAATAGGGGCGGGGGTGTATGCCTTATGATCAACGAGACGTGGTGTGATCATAACAACATACAGGAACTCAAGTCATTCTGTTCACCAGATTTAGAATTCCTCACAATCAAATGTCGACCGCATTATCTACCAAGGGAATTCTCTTCGATTATAATCACAGCCGTATATATTCCCCCCCCAAGCAGACACATCGATGGCCCTGAACGAACTTTAGCTGACTCTTTGTAAACTGGAAACCACACACCCTGAGACTGCATTCATCGTAGCTGGGGATTTTAACAAGGCTAATCTGAAAACAAAACTCCCTAAATTCTATCAGCATATCGATTGTGCTACCAGGGCTGGTAAAACCTTGGATCATTGTTATACTAACTTCCGCGACGCATATAAGGCCCTCCCCCGCCCTCCTTTCGGAAAAGCTGACCACGACTCCATTTTGTTGCTTCCAGCCTACAAACAGAAATTAAAACAGCAAGCTCCCGCGCTCAGGTCTGTTCAACGCTGGTCCGACCAATCTGATTCCACGCTTCAAGACTGCTTCGATCACGTGGATTGGGATATGTTCCGCATTGCGTCCAACAACAACATTGACGAATACGCTGATTCGGTGAGCGAGTTCATTAGAAAGTGCATTGACGATGTCGTACCCACAGCAACGATTAAAGCATTCCCAAACCAGAAACCGTGGATTGATGGCAGCATTCGCGTGAAACTGAAAGCGCAAACCACTGCTTTTAACCAGGGCAAGGTGACCGGGAACATGACCGAATACAAACAGTGTAGCTATTCCCTCCGCAAGGCAATCAAACAAGCTAAGTCCCAGTATAGAGACAAAGTAGAGTCGCAATTCAACAGCTCAGACACAAGAGGTATGTGGCAGGGTCTACAGTCAATCACGGATTACAAAAAGAAAACCAGCCCCGTCGCGGACCAGGATGTCTTGCTCCCAGACAGACTAAATAACTTTTTTGCTCGCTTTGAGGACAATACAGTGCCACTGACACGGCCCGCTACCAAAACCTGCGGGCTCTCCTTCACTGCAGCCGAGGTGAGTAAAACATTTAAACGTGTTAACCCTCGCAAGGCTGCAGGCCCAGACGGCATTCCCAGCCGCGTCCTCAGAGCATGCGCAGACCAGCTGGCTGGTGTGTTTAAGGACATATTCAATCAATCCTTATCCCAGTCTGCTGTTCCCACATGCTTCAAGAGGGCCACCATTGTTCCTGTTCCCAAGAAAGCTAAGGTAACTGAGCTAAACGACTACCGCCCCGTAGCACTCACTTCCGTCATCATGAAGTGCTTTGAGAGACTAGTCAAGGACCATATCACCTCCACCCTACCTGACACCCTAGACCCACTCCAATTTGCTTACCGACCCAATAGGTCCACAGACGACGCAATCGCAACCACACTGCACACTGCCCTAACCCATCTGGACAAGAGGAATACCTATGTGAGAATGCTGTTCATCGACTACAGCTCCTTGCATGTACCCTCCAAACTCGACATCAAGCTCGAGACCCTGGGCCTCGACCCCGCCCTGTGCAACTGGGTCCTGGACTTCCTGACGGGCCGCCCCCAGGTGGTGAGGGTCGGTAACAACATCTCCACCCCGCTGATCCTCAACACTGGGGCCCCTCAAGGGTGCGTTCTGAGCCCTCTCCTGTACTCCCTGTTCACCCACGACTGCGTGGCCATGCACGCCTCCAACTCAATCATCAAGTTTGCAGACGACACTACAGTGGTAGGCTTGATTACCAACAACGACGAGACGGCCTACAGGGAGGAGGTGAGGGCCCTCGGAGTGTGGTGTCAGGAAAATAACCTCACACTCAACGTCAACAAAACAAAGGAGATGATTGTGGACTTCAGGAAACAGCAGAGGGAGCACCCCCCTATCCACATCGACGGGACAGTAGTGGAGAAGGTGGAAAGTTTTAAGTTCCTCGGTGTACACATCACGGACAAACTGAATTGGTCCACCCACACAGACAGCGTTGTGAAGAAGGCGCAGCAGCGCCTCTTCAACCTCAGGAGGCTGAAGAAATTCGGCTTGTCACCAAAAGCACTCACAAACTTCTACAGATGCACAATCGAGAGCATCCTGTCGGGCTGTATCACCGCCTGGTACGGCAACTGCTCCGCCCACAACCGTAAGGCTCTCCAGAGGGTAGTGAGGTCTGCACAACGCATCACCGGGGGCAAACTACCTGCCCTCCAGGACACCTACACCACTCGATGTCACAGGAAGGCCATAAAGATCATCAAGGACAACAACCACCCGAGCCACTGCCTGTTCACCCCGCTATCATCCAGAAGGCGAGGTCAGTACAGGTGCATCAAAGCAGGGACCGAGAGACTGAAAAACAGCTTCTATCTCAAGGCCATCAGACTGTTAAACAGCCACCACTAACATTTAGTGGCCGCTGCCAACATACTGACTCAACTCCAGCCACTTTAATAATGGGAATTGATGGAAATTATGTAAAAATGTATCACTAGCCACTTTAAACAATGCCACTTAATATAATGTTTACATACCCTACATTACTCATCTCATATGTATATGTATATACTGTACTGTATATCATCCACTGCATCTTGCCATCTTTATGTAATACATGTATCACTAGCCACTTTAAACTATGCCACTTTATGTTTACATACCCTACATTACTCATCTCATATGTATAGACTGTACACTATACCATCTACTGCATCTTGCCTATGCCGTTCTGTACCATCACTCATTCATATATCTTTATGTACATATTCTTTATCCCTTTACACTTGTGTGTATAAGGTAGTAGTTGTGGAATTGTTAGGTTAGATTACTTGTTGGTTATTACTGCATTGTCGGAACTAGAAGCACAAGCATTTCGCTACAATCGCATTAACATCTGCTAACCATGTGTATGTGACAAATAAAATTTGATTTGATTTTGATTTGATTTGAAATCCACTATAATCGAGAATTTCAATAAGCATTTTTCTATGGCTGGTCATGCTTTCCACCTGGCTACCTGGGCAACAGCTCTGCACCCCCGAAGCAACTTGCCCAAGACCCCCCCCCCCCCTGCTTCTCCTTCACCCAAATCCAGATAGCTGATGTTCTGAAAAAGCTGCAAAATCTGGACTCCTACAAATCAGCTGGGCTAGACAATCTGCACCCTCTCTAAAATTATCCGCAGAAATTGTTGCAACCCCTATTACTAGCCTGTTCAACCTCTCTCGTATCGTCTGAGATCCCCAAAGATTGGAAAGCTGCCGCGGTCATCCCCCTCTTCAACGTGGGAGACACTAGACCCAAACTTTTACAGACCTATATCCATCCTGCCCTGCCTTTCTCAAGTCTTTGAAAGCCAAGTTAACAAACAGATCACTGACCATTTCAAATCCCACCGTACCTTCTCCACTATGCAATCACTATGCAAATCTTTCCGAGCGGGTCATGGGTGCACCTCAGCCACGCTCAAGGTCCTAAACGAAATCGTAACCGCCATCGATGAAAGACAGTACTGTACAGCCGTTTTCATCGACCTTGCCAAGGCTTTCGACTCTGTCAATCACCACATTGTTATCGGCAGACTCAATAGCCTTGGTTTTCAAATGACTGCCTCGCCTGGTTCACCAACTACTTCTCAGATAGAGTTCAGTGTGTCAAATCGGAGGATCTGTTGTCCGGACCTCTAGCACTCTCTATGGGGGTGCCATAGGGTTCCATTCTCGGGCCTACGCTTTTCTCTGTATATATCAATGATGTCGCTCTTGCTGCTGGTGATTCTCTGATCCACCTCTACGCAGACGACACTATTCTGTATACATCTGTCCCTTCCTCGGACACTGTGTAAACAAACCTCCAAACGAGCTTCAATGCCATACAACACTCCTTCCGTGGCCTCCAACTGCTCTTAAATGCTAGTAAAACTAAATGCATGCTCTTCAACCAATTGCTGCCCGCACCTGCCCGCCCGCCTAGCATCACTACTTTGGACGATTCTGACTTAAAATATGTGGAGAACTACAAATACCTAGGTGTCTGGTTAGACTGTAAACTCTCATTCCAGACTCACATTAAGCATCTCCAATCCAAAATGAAATCTAGAATTGGCTTCCTATTTCGCAACAAAGCCTCCTTCACTCATGCTGCCAAACATACCCTCGTAAAACTGACTATCCTACCGATCCTTGACTTCGGTGATGTCATTTACAAAATAGCCCCCAACACTCTACTCAGCAAATTGGATGTAGTCTATCACGGTGCCATCCGTTTTGTCACCAAAGCCCCATATACTACCCACCACTGCGACCTGTATGCTCTCATTGGCTAGCCCTCGCTACATATTCGTCACCAAACCCACTGGCTCCAGATTACTAGGTAAAGCCCTGCCTTATCTCAGCTCACTGGTCTCCATAGCAACACCCACCCGTAGCACAGGCTCCATCAGGTATATTTTACTGGTCATCCCCCAAGCCAACACCTCCTTTGGCCTCCTTTCCTTCCAGTTCTCTGCTGCCAATGACTGGAACAAATTGCAAAAATCACTGAAGCCGGAGACTTATATCACCCTCACTAGCTGTCAGAGCAGCTTACCGATCACTGTACCTGTACACAGCCCATCTGTAAATAGCACACCCAACTACCTCATCCCCATATTGTTATTTTTTGTTTTGTTGCTCTTTTGCACCCCAGCATCTCTTCTTGCACATCATCATCTGCCCATCTATCACTCCAGTGTTAATGCTAAATTGTAATTATTTTGCCACTATGGCCTATTTATTGCCTTACCTCCCTAACGTTACTACATTTGCACACACTGTACATAGATTTTTCTATTGTGTTTTTGACTGTACATTTGTTTATCTCATGTGTAACTCTGTGTTGTTTTTGTTGCACTACTTTGCTTTATCTTGGCCAGGTCGCAGTTGTAAATGAGAACTTCTTCTCAACTGGCCTACCAGGTTAAATAAAGGTGAAATAAAATGTAAATAAAATTTGTTTTTAGCAACAAGGAAATGGCAGAGCAATATCTGCCGAGTGCAACTTTAGATTTCTATCTCGCAATATGTAACGCTTCAGCAATACAGATTGAATGCAGCCCTTATTTATTTAGAGTATGATAGTAGCCCACAATAAATTAATTATAATATTGGTACCATGATTGGTTGGTACCATGATACATGCCGTGTTCAAAACAACTGGGAACTAGGAAAAATATAAGATCAAATCATGACGTAAGTGATCTTCAGGTTGAAAAGTCTGAACTCTAGAGAGAAGCCGAGTTCCCGAGTTGGATGACTGTTCAAATCGATTTTTCCCAATGGGAGCCCGTTTTTTCTGAGTTCCCAGCTGTTTTGAACGCTCTGAAGTCGGAGATTTCCGAGTTCCCAGTTGTTTTGAACGCTGCAACAGTCTACTAAATCAATGGGGAGAGGGGAGCATGCATGGCAAGCCGGCAGCACAACGCCCGGGCACAGTGTCGTTCCCCGCAGTATGCACTGCACATTTTTTTTAAATCTTACCTAGATATTTCTTACCATTAGAACTCTCTTACTTTAACCTAAAAAAGTTATGAAACAAGTCAGAATATTTTTTAAACAATACAAACTGCATTTTCTGGGTAAGGTAAATCAACCCAAAACAAGCAAATGCACTTTCTTGGTCAGGGGGATCAACTCGAAAACATGACATCGCCTTAGCAATCTCATTAGGATAAAGACCTCCTCCATTCCTGCCATTATTGAAAGAGATCGTGATACCTCACATCTCAAAATAGGGTTACTTAATGTTAGATCCCTCACTTCAAAGGCAGTTATAGTCAATGAACTAATCACTGATCACAATCTTGATGTGATTGGCCTGACTGAAACATGGCTTAAGCCTGATGAATTTACTGTGTTAAATGAGGCCTCACCTCCTGGTTACACTAGTGACCATATCCCCCGTGCATCCCGCAAAGGCGGAGGTGTTGCTAACATATACGATAGCAAATTTCAATTTACAAAAAAGAAAATGACGTTTTCGTCTTTTGAGCTTCTAGTCATGAAATCTATGCAGTCTACTCAATCACTTTTTATAGCTACTGTTTACAGGCCTCCTGGGCCATATACAGCGTTCCTCTCTGAGTTCCCTGAATTCCTATCGGACCTTGTAGTCATAGCAGATAATATTCTAATTTTTGGTGATTTTAATATTCATATGGAAAAGTCCACAGACCCACTCCAAAAGGCTTTCGGAGCCATCATCGACTCAGTGGGTTTTGTCCAACATGTCTCTGGACCTACTCACTGCCACAGTCATACTCTGGACCTAGTTTTGTCCCATGGAATAAATGTTGTAGATCTTAATGTTTTTCCTCATAATCCTGGACTATCGGACCACCATTTTATTACGTTTGAAATCGCAACAAATAATCTGCTCAGACTCCAACCAAGGAGCATCAAAAGTCGTGCTATAAATTCTCAGCCAACACAAAAATTCCTTGATGCCCTTCCAGACTCCTTCTGCCTACCCAAGGACGTCAGAGGACAAAAATCAGTTAACCACCTAACTGAGGAACTCAATTTAACCTTGCGCAATACCCTAGATGCAGTTGCACCCCTAAAAACGAAAAACATTTGTCATAAGAAACTAGCTCCCTGGTATACAGAAAATACCCGAGCTCTGAAGCAAGCTTCCAGAAAATTGGAACGGAAATGGCGCCACACCAAACTGGAAGTCTTCCGACTAGCTTGGAAAGACAGTACCGTGCAGTATCGAAGAGCCCTCATTGCTGCTCGATTATCCTATTTTTCCAACTTAATTGAGGAAAATAAGAACAATCCGAAATTTCTTTTTGATACTGTTGCAAAGCTAACTAAAAAGCAGCATTCCCCAAGAGAGGATGGCTTTCACTTCAGCAGTAATAAATTCATGAACTTCTTTGAGGAAAAGATCATGATCATTAGAAAGCAAATTACGGACTCCTCTTTAAATCTGCGTATTCCTCCAGGGCTTAGCTGTCCTGGATCTGCACAGCTCTGACAGGGCCTGGGATCGGGAGAGACACTTAAGTGTTTTAGTGCTATATCTCTTGACACAATGATGAAAATAATCATGGCCTCTAAACCTTCAAGCTGCATACTGGATCCTATTCCTACTAAACTACTGAAAGAGCTGCTTCCTGTGCTTGGCCCTCCTATGTTGAACATAATAAACGGCTCTCTATCCACCGGATGTGTACCAAACTCACTAAAAGTGGCAGTAATAAAGCCTCTCTTGAAAAAGCCAAACCTTGACCCGGAAAATATCAAAAACTATCGGCCTATATCGAATCTTCCATTCCTCTCAAAAATTTTAGAAAAAGCTGTTGCGCAGCAACTCACTGCCTTCCTGAAGACAAACAATGTTTATCATAGCACTGAGACTGCACTTGTGAAGGTGGTAAATGACCTTTTAATGGCGTCAGACCGAGGCTCTGCATCTGTCCTCGTGCTACTAGACCTTAGTGCTGCCTTTGATACCATCGATCACCACATTCTTTTGGAGAGACTGGAAACCCAAATTGGTCTACACGGACAAGTTCTGGCCTGGTTTAGATCTTATCTGTCGGAAAGATATCAGTTTGTCTCTGTGAATGGTTTGTCCTCTGACAAATCAACTGTACATTTCGGTGTTCCTCAAGGTTCCGTTTTAGGACCACTATTGTTTTCACTATATATTTTACCTCTTGGGGATGTTATGTTAACATAATGTTAACTTTCACTGCTATGCGGATGACACACAGCTGTACATTTCAATGAAACATGGTGAAGCCCCAAAATTGCCCTCGCTAGAAGCCTGTGTTTCAGACATAAGGAAGTGGATGGCTGAAAACGTTCTACTTTTAAACTCGGACAAAACAGAGATGCTTCTTCTAGGTCCCAAGAAACAAAGAGATCTTCTGTTAAATCTGACAATTAATCTTGATGGTTGTAAAGTCGTCTCAAATAAAACTGTGAAGGACCTCGGCGTTACTCTTGACCCTGATCTCTCTTTTGACGAACATATCAAGACTGTTTCAAGGACAGCTTTTTTCCATCTACGTAACATTGCAAAAATCAGAAATTTTCTGTCCAAAAATGATGCAGAAAAATTAATCCATGCATTTGTTACTTCTAGGCTAGACTACTGCAATGCTCTACTTTCCGGCTGCCCGGATAAAGCACTAAATAAACTTCAGTTAGTGCTAAATACGGCTGCTAGAATCCTGACTAGAACCAAGAAATTTGATCATATTACTCCAGTGCTAGCTTCCCTACACTGGCTTCCTGTTAAGGCAAGGGCTGATTTCAAGGTTTTACTGTTAACCTATAAAGTGTTACATGGGCTTGCTCCTACCTATCTTTCCGAGTTGGTCCTGCCGTACATACCTACACGTACGCTACGGTCACAAGACGCAGGCCTCCTAATTGTCCCTAGAATTTCTAAGCAAACAGCTGGAGGCAGGGCTTTCTCCTATAGATCTCCATTTTTATGGAATGGTCTGCCTACCCATGTGAGAGACGCAGACTCGGTCTCAACCTTTAAGTCTTTACTGAAGACTTATCTCTTCAGTAGGTCATATGATTGAGTGTAGTCTGGCCCAGGAGTGTGAAGGTGAACGGAAAGGCTCTGGAGCAACGAACCACCCTTGCTGTCTCTGCCTGGCCGGTTCCCCTCCACTGGGATTCTCTACCTCTAACCCTATTACAGGGCCTGAGTCACTGGCTTACTGGTGCTCTTTCATGCCGTCCCTAGGAGGGGTGCGTCACTTGAGTGGGTTGAGTTACTGACGTGATCTTCCTGTCTGGGTTGGCGCCCCCCCTTCGTTTGTGCTGTGGTGGAGATCTTTGTGGGCTATACTCGGCCTTGTCTCAGGATTGTAAGTTGGTGGCTGAAGATATCCCTCTAGTGGTGCGGGGGCTGTGCTTTGGCAAAGTGGGTGGGGTTATATCCTTCCTGTTTGGCCCTGTCCAGGGGTATCATCGGATGGGGCCACAGTGTCTCCTGACCCCTCCTGTCTCAGCCTCCAGTATTTATGCTGCAGTAGTTTGTGTCGGGGGGCTAGGGCCAGTTGGTTATATCTGGAGTACTTCTCCTGTCTTATCCAGTGTCCTGTGTGAATTTAAGTATGCTCTCTCTAATTCTCTCCTTCTCTCTTTCTTTCTCTCTCTCGGAGGACCTGAGCCCTAGGACCATACGTCAGGACTACTGGGCATGATGACTCCTTGCTGTCCCCAGTCCACCTGGCCTTGCTGCTGTCCCAGTTTCAACTGTTCTGCCTGCGGTTATGGAACCCCTACCTGTCCCAGACCTGCTGTTTTCAACTCTTAATTATCGGCTATGAAAAGCCAACTGACATTTATTCCTGATTATCATTTGACCATGCTTGTCATTTATGAACATTTTGAACATCTTGGCCATGTTCTGTTATAATCTCCACCCGGCACAGCCAGAAGAGGACTGGCCACCCCTCATAGCCTGGTTCCTCTCTAGGTTTCTTCCTAGGTTTTGGCCTTTCTAGGGAGTTTTTCCTAGCCACCGTGCTTCTACACCTGCATTGCTTGCTGTTTGGGGTTTTAGGCTGGGTTTCTGTACAGCACTTCGAGATATTAGCTGATGTACGAAGGGCTATATAAAATAAACTTGATGATGACATTTCAACTTCATTATCTTAATACAATACAGGTAACATTTACATTGTTTGCAGTGTGGCAAAAGTAGCTAACATTAGCTAGTGTAGCCAATATGCGTGACAGCTAAAGGACCTTGATTGTAGTGATTTTCACAAAGACTGAATGATTCTTCTTCAATGAGGTTTAACGGCAGTTGGCATCCAATAAATGTTGCATTAAAATCAAATCAAATTTTATTTGTCACATGCACTGAATGCAACAGGCCTTACAGTGGAATGCTTACTTACAAGCCCTTTTTAACCAACAATGCAGTTTTAAGAAAAATACCTAAAGAAAAATAAGAAATAAAAGTAACAAATAATTAAAGAGCAGCAGTAAAATAACAATAGTGAGGCTATATACAGGGGGGTACCGGTTAGTCAAAGTAATTGATGTAATATATACATGTAGGTGCATAAGGTGAATGCACCAATTTGTAAGTCGCTCTGGATAAGAGCGTCTGCTAAATGACTTAAATGTAAATGTAAATGTAGGTAGTTATTAAAGTGACTTATACATAGATAATAACAGAGCGTAACAGCAGCGTAAAAGAGGGGGGGCAATGCAAATAGTCTGGGTGGCCATTTGATTAGATGTTCAGTAGTCTTATGGCTTGGGGGTAGAAGCTGTTTAGAAGCCTCTTGGACCTAGACTTGGCGCTCCGGTACCGCTTGCCGTGCAGTAGCAAAGAGAACAGTCTATAACCAGGGTGACTGGAGTCTTTGACAATTTTTAGGGCCTTCCTCTGACACCGCCTGGTATAGAGGTCCTGGATGGCAGCAAGCTTGGCCCCAGTGATGTACTGGGCCGTACGCACTACCCTCTGTAGTGCCTTGCGGTCAGAGGCCGAGCAGTTGCCATACCGGGCAGTGATGTAACCAGTCAGGATGCTCTCGATGGTGCAGCTGTAGAACCTTTTGAGGATCTGAGGACCCATGCCAAATCTTTTCCGTCTCCTGAGGGGGAATAGGTTTTGTCGTGCCCTCTTCACGACTGTCTTGGTGTGCTTGGACCATGTTAGGTTGTTGGTGATGTGAACACCAAGGAACTTAAAGCTCTCAACCTGCTCAACTACAGCCCCATTGATGAGAATGGGGGCGTCCTCGGTCCTCCTTTCCTGTAGTCCACTATCATCTCCTTAGTCTTGATCACGTTGAGGGAAAGGTTGTTGCCAGGTCTCTGACCTCCTCCGTATATGCTGTCTCGTCGTTGTTGGTGAGCAGGCCTACCACTATTGTGTCGTCTGCAAATTTAATGAGTTGTGCCTGGCCGTGCAGTCATGAGTGAACAGGGAGTACATGAGGGGACTGAGCACGCACCCCTGAGGGGCCCCAGTGTTGAGGATCAGTGTGGCAGATGTGTTGTTACCTACCCTTAACACCTGGGGGTGTCAATGTCATCGTAACAATCCCGGAACAAATTCCAGTCTGTGCTAGCAAAACAGTCCTGTAGCTTAGCATCTGCTTCCTCTGACCACTTTTTTATTGACCGAGTCACTGGTGCTGTAAGCAGGAATCAGGAGGATAGAAATATGGTCAGATTTGCCAAAAGGAGGGAGAGCGCCACCTATTAGACTAAAGTACAACTCCCATATACTTTGCTTGAAAAACAAATTACCCTACCATCTTTCACTACAATCACAAAGCATGTTTTCCATATTCAACGGGTGTTGAGCGTTCGTAAATTCATCAATTATTCTGCGCTCTGGCACACTCAGACAAGAGTGCTCTGAAATCGGATTAGATATCCAGAATTAACAATATCCATTGAAACGCACATCTATACCACTTAGCTAAGAATGATGTGAATAATCAAGTCAATAAACATTGGGTAGTTAGTTAGATAGCAGATAGTTAATATACGACACTAGCTAACATACCGGCACATACTGCTGTAATGCTATGCGGTTCGTAAGGATAGCGTAGCTAACAAATTGTCAACCAATATAACTTATTTTGAAAAGTCATGACTTTATTACATTGCTCAAAATGTTCTTAGCATTTGTCATAATAAGTTTAAGCAATGAATTTGTATCCACTCTTGTCAGACTTCGGCTGCATATTTTCCGCCATTTTCTTCTAATCTGAAAACGGTGTGATGCCACGCCCATTTTCTGAAGAATTGCATTATGGGCCCTAAATGCACAGAAATAGTGTACACTGCCTGTATACTTCGTATTTTTACAAATTTATACGACATCCAGAAACTGTTGGCATACTAACTATCCATACTATGACCAATAAGCATACTATATACTCAAATCACGTCACAAATAGCACAGTTAGTATGAGTATTCGAATACAGCTTGTATCTGGGTTAAATGAGCAGTGTATCAAGAAGCAGTGCGGCTTGGCAGTGTCGTGTTTTGGAGGACGCATGTCTCTTGACCTTTGCCTCTCCCGAGTCCATACGGGAGTTGCAGCGATGGGACAAGACTGTAATTACCAATTGGGGAGAAAAAGAGGTAAAAATTACAACAATATATTTTTTTTAAAGAATTTGGATAAAAGCATCTGCTAAATGGCATATATTATTATTATTATTGCCATGACCAAAAATTACAGAGGTCTGGATCGCCTGACAAAAACCAAACACAGCATTTCTACAGTAAGAACCTTACACCGACGATCAAGCATGGTGATGGTAGTGTGAAGATTTGGGGATGTTTTATTGCCTCAGGACCTGGACAACTTGCCTTAATAGAAGGAACCATGAATTATGCTCTGTATCAGAGAATTCTACAGGAGAATTTCAGGCCATATGTCACGTTCCTGACCTGTTTTCTCTTGTTTTTGTATGTGTTTAGTTGGTCAGGGCGTGAGTTGGGGTGGGCATTCTATGTATTGTGTTTCTATGTTGGGTTTATTGTGTTGCCTGATATGGTTCTCAATTAGAGGCAGGTGTTTGACGTTTCCTCTGATTGAGAACCATATTAAGGTAGGCTGTTCTCACTGTTTGTTTGTGGGTGATTGTCTTCCGTGTCTGTATGTATGTTCGTACCACACGGGACTGTAGCGTTTGTTTGTAGTCTGTACCTGTTCGTGCGTTCTTCGTGTATTTGTAAGTTCTCATGTTTTAGGTCAGTCTAGGTCGTTTATTTGTTTTGTAGTTTGTTTAAGAGTTTTTGTGTTTCGTCGTTCTGTTAATAAATATTCATTATGTCTTCCTGTGCGTCTCCAGAGCCCTGTTCCTCTTCCACGCACTAGCCCTGTGGTACGTGTCTCCAGCCCATTACCACCAGTGCCTACACCACGCACCAAGCCTCCTGTGCGTCTCCAGAGTCCTGTGCGTCCTGTTGCTGCTCCCCGCACTAGCCCTGAGATGCGTGTCCCTAGCCCGGTACCACCAGTTCCGGCACCACGCACTAGGCCTAATGTGCGTCTCCAGGGTCCAGTATGCCCTGTTCCTTCTCCCCGCACTAGCCCTGAGATGCGTGTCCCCAGCCCGGTACCACCAGTTCCGGCACCACGCACTAGGCCTAATGTGCGTCTCCAGGGTCCAGTATGCCCTGTTCCTTCTCCCCGCACTAGCCTTCAGGTGCGTGTTCCCAGCCCGGTACCACCAGTTCCGGCACCACGCACCAGGCCTACAGTGCGCCTCAGCCGGCCAGAGTCTGCCGTCTGCCCAGCGGCGCCTGAACTGCCCGTCTGCCCAACGCCGTCTGAGCTGTCCGTCTGTCCTGAGCCTTCAAAGCCGCCCGTCTGCCCTGAGCCTTCAAAGCCGCCCGTCTGCCCTGAGCCTTCAAAGCCGCCCGTCTGCCCTGAGCCTTCAAAGCCGCCCGTCTGCCCTGAGCCTTCAAAGCCGCCCGTCTGCCCTGAGCCTTCAAAGCCGCCCGTCTGCCCTGAGCCTTCAAAGCCGCCCGTCTGCCCTGAGCCTTCAAAGCCGCCCGTCTGCCCTGAGCCTTCAAAGCCGCCCGTCTGCCCTGAGCCTTCAAAGCCGCCCGTCTGCACTGAGCCTTCAAAGCCGCCCGTCTGCACTGAGCCTTCAAAGCCGCCCGTCTGCACTGAGCCTTCAGAGCCGTCTGCCAGACAGGAGCCGCTAGAGCCATCCGCCAGACAGGAGCCGCTAGAGCCGTCCGCCAGCCATGACCAGCCGGCTCCGTCCGCCAGACAGGAGCCGCTAGAGCCGTCCGCCAGACAGGAGCCGCTAGAGCCGTCCGCCAGACAGGAGCCGCTAGAGCCGTCCGCCAGACAGGAGCCGCTAGAGCCGTCCGCCAGACAGGAGCCGCTAGAGCCGTCCGCCAGCCATGACCAGCCAGAGCCGTCAGCCAGCCATGACCAGCCAGAGCCGTCAGCCAGCCATGACCAGCCAGAGCCGTCAGCCAGCCATGACCAGCCAGAGCCGTCAGCCAGCCATGACCAGCCAGAGCCGTCCCTCAGTCCGGAGCTACCGTCCCTCAGTCCGGAGCTGCCGTCCCTCAGTCCGGAGCTGCCGTCCCTCAGTCCGGAGCTGCCGTCCCTCAGTCCGGAGCTGCCGTCCCTTAGTCCGGTGCTGCCCCTTAGTCCAGTGGGGTTAATTTGGAGGGTGGTCATTGGGAGGAGGCTACAAAAGCGGGGATTGACTATGGTGGGATGGGGACCACGCCCAGAGCCTGAGCCGCCACCGTGGACAGATGCCCACCCAGACCCTCCCCTAGACTTTTGGTGGTGCGCCCGGAGTTCGCACCTTGAGGGAGGGGTTATGTCACGTTCCTGACCTGTTTTCTCTTGTTTTTGTATGTGTTTAGTTGGTCAGGGCGTGAGTTGGGGTGGGCATTCTATGTATTGTGTTTCTATGTTGGGTTTAATGTGTTGCCTGATATGGTTCTCAATTAGAGGCAGGTGTTTGACGTTTCCTCTGATTGAGAACCATATTAAGGTAGGCTGTTCTCACTGTTTGTTTGTGGGTGATTGTCTTCCGTGTCTGTATGTATGTTCGTACCACACGGGACTGTAGCGTTTGTTTGTAGTCTGTACCTGTTCGTGCGTTCTTCGTGTATTTGTAAGTTCTCATGTTTTAGGTCAGTCTACGTCGTTTATTTGTTTTGTAGTTTGTTTAAGAGTTTTCGTGTTTCGTCGTTCTGTTAATAAATATTCATTATGTCTTCATCACCCGCTGCGCCTTGGTCCGCTCATTCACCACAAGATGACCGACCATTACACCATATGTCTGTGAGCTGAAGCTGGAGCTGGGTCATGCAGCAAAACAATGATCCAAAACACACAATCAAGTATACATAAAATGGCTAAAAAGCAACACATTTTAAGCTTTGGAATGGCCTAGTCAAAGTCCAGAACTAATCCCAATTGAAATGTTGTGGCAGGACTTGAAACAATCAGTTCATGCTTGAAAACCCACAAATGACACTGCATGGAAGAGTGGGCCAAAACTCCTCCACAGCGATGTGAGAGACTGATCAACAACCACAGGAAGCGTTTGGTTGGAGTCATTGGAGCTAAAGGTGGCACAACCAGTTATTGAGTGTAACAGGGCAATTACTTTTTCACACAGGGGAATTGCATAACTTTGTTGATGAAATAAATGAAATAAGTATGTAATTGTTGTGTTATTTGTTTGCTCAGGTTCCCTTTATCTAATATAAGGTTTTGGTTGAAGATCTGCTAACATTCAGTATAAAAAAATATGCAAAAGTAGAGAATATTTGAAAGGAGGCAAATACTTTTTCACAGCAATGTAGCTGTTCTGATGTCCAGAAGCTCTTTTTGGTCGAAACGATGGTGGAAACATTATGTACAAAAAAAGTTAAGATCAGTGTAACCGATGTGAAATGGTTAGCGGGGTGCGCGCTAATAGCGTTTCAATCGGTGACGTCACTCGCTCTGAGACCTTGAAGTAGTTGTTCCCCTTGCTCTGCAAGGGCCGCGGCTTTTGTGGAGCGATGGGTAACGATGCTCCGAGGGTGGCTGTTGTCCATGTGTGCAGAGGGTCCCTGATTCGAGCCCAGGTAGGGGCGAGGAGAGGGACGGAAGCTATACTGTTACATTGATGCTGTTGACCCTGATCACTGGTTGCTACGGAAAAGGAGGAGGTCAAAAGGGGGGTGAGTGTAAACGATGTGAGATGGTTGTGGAGCGATGGGTAACGATGCTTCGAGGGTGGTTGTTGTCTATGTGTGCAGAGGGTCCCTGGTTGTCTATGTGTGCAGAGTGCCCCCCCCCCCCCCCCCCCCCCCACACAAAATAGCACAATTTGTCAGGAGCCCGTAAAACTGCGCTATTCACTCCAGCACCATTCTTTAAAGATTCTGCTGCAGCAAGAAAGGATCAAGCCTTAGTGGATTTTTTTTTTTTACATCAATCTTGTGCAAAGCGTCTAGCATTTCACAAGTAGACAGTTGTTGAAATGAAAACAAAGATTCACTAGAAGTTGACAGAACTTCCATCGAGCCAACTGAAGGCTGGGAGAGGGGAAGGCAGTCAACTGGCTGAACATGGTCAATTAAACCACAATTTATTTCAGATAAAAAGCCTGCCAAGATAAAATGCTTATTAAAATCATCACTTATCTCATTTTTCTCAGTAGTGATGCCAGAGTCTGACACAACTTGCTTAGGCAGGGAAGAAGAGGAATTTCCACACTTCAGTGCATTAACTGTTTTCCAAAATGTAGACAGATCACCAGCAGAGTCTGAGATACTGTAGAACTTAGCTCGTAGCTAGATTTAGTTTTCTTGACTGAGGAACTGCATCTATTTCTCAATTGCCTGAAAAGCTGCACATAGAGTCAGTTTTTGTAGCCTTGGCCCAGGCATGATTTCTCATCATAACAATGAAAATCATGGGGGATAAATCCCTGCAACAGATAAATGTGTTTTTTGGCTTATGGCCACATCTATAACCAAAAGCTCACATTTTGGGGGAATTAAAGAGCATGATGCCACAATAATTGATTTCACATATATAGCCATCCCTCCCACTTTTTCAGTCTGTCACACCTGAAGACATTGTAATCAGCAATGCCAATGTCCTTATCCGGGATCGAGCCATTTTGCCTTATCCGGGATCGAGCCACACTGCCAAGTCTCTGTGAGAACCAAAACATCCGGGCTCGTGCCATGCACCCATATATCAAGAAGGTCCATCTTTGACATCTTATCATCAGGTTAATGCTAATATGAAGTAGAAGTAATCAACGTTTTAAAGTGAATAGATTTGGTAGACAATTTCATTATTTTGACCTCCCAACAGTTCATTGGAAGAGTAAACTCTTAACATACTATAATAGCTATAAAGGCAACTTGGCAGGCTAGAGAAAATGTTGCTGTTGTAAAGATTATTTCTAGCAATTTCTAAACAGTTTGGCTTGGAGCTGAGAGTCCATTTTGCAGTTTTAAAGCTAATTTTCTCCAATACTATGCATTTCACCATGGCTAATAATGTGCTCCTCTGCTCAAACATAACAAAACCAATGGGCATGTGCCTGAATGCCCGGTTTTTGGAATTTTCGATTCTCCATGACTGTCTAGCTTTTATTTTTGATTTGTTAGTTCTAAAATGGGGGGACTATGTACAAAAAGTGCCTTAATTTCACCCGATATGGATGAAATTACCCTCAAATGAAAGCTGACAGTCTGCACTTTAACCTCAGTCATTGTATCATTTCAAATCCAAAGTGCTGGAGAACAGAGCCAAAACAATCAAATATTTGTCACTGTCCCAATACTCAATATCTTTGCTGCATGCTTTCTCTCTGGTTTTGGTCGTTTAAGTTAACACTGAAACAGTTTTTCCATCCAGAAAATTACCACTTAGATCAGTGGTGTCAAACTCATTCCATGGAGGGCCTAATGTCTGCTGTTTTTTGTTTTTTCCTTTCAATTAAGACCTAGACAACAAGATGAGGGGAGTTCCGTGGAACGAGCTTGACACGTGACTTAGATGACCCGCTTGACAATTTTCTATACAGAAAAAAACCTGTAATCAGCTTCAATGACTGTACTTTTCTCAATGTTAAATGGATAGGATGAGACATTGTCAATGAAGCCATTTAACTACTTTCCCAGAGTCGGATGAACAGGAACAGCTTGCAAGCTAACTGTTCCTGTAGACTTAGTCATTGTGCTAACAATGACTTACAGTCGTTGTGCTAATGCATTGTGCTAACGTTCCTACACCGCACTAGCCCTAGGGGGCGCAAAACCGGACAGGAAGATTACATCAGTGACTCAACCCACCCAAGGGAGTCGAGTATAGCGAACAAAGCCTGGCATGACGTGATGCACCCTCATAGGGACGGCATGGGAGAGCGTGAGCAAGCCAGTGACTCGGCCTCCATAATAGGGTCAAAGGCAGAGAATCCCAAGAGAGAGTGGGGAGCTGTCCAGGCAGAGACAGCAAGGGTGGTTCCTCTCGCCACTGCCTTGCCGTTCACCTTCGTACCCCTCAGCCAGACTACACTTAATCATAGGACCTACTGAAGAAATTAGTCTTCAGTAAAGACTTAAAGGTTAAGACCGAATCTGCTTCTCTCACATGGATCTGCAGACCATCCCATAAAAGAGGAGCTCTCCAGCTGTTTCCTTCAAAATTCTGGGGACAATAAGGAGGCCTGGGTCTTGTGACTGTAGCGTACATGTAGGTATGTATGGCAGGATCAAATCATAGACATAAATAGGAGCAAGTCCATGCAATGCGTTGTAGGTTAACAGTAAACCTTGAAATCAGCCCTAGCCTTAACAGGAAGGCTAGCACTGGAGTAATATGATCAAAGTGTTGGGTTCTAGTCAAAAAACATTTAACAGGAAATGGGAAACTATAGGGGATGAGTGGAGGGTAACATAGGTGTTGTCCTAAGAGATAGCTTGTGAGTCTGGTTTTAAATACACAAATTAGTTGAGTGCAGCTGAGCTGAAGGTGCTGTAGACAAGGTTCCCAGTGGCCAGGAGTCTGGTGTTGGGGGTGATAAGGAAACCCGAGTCAGATGAGTAAAGTGAGTGACAGGGGATTTAGGTGTGCAGCATGTAAGAGGTAAGAAAGAACCAGGACATGGAGAGATTTGTAGGTGAGCGGTGGATGTGATGTTTTCCCAGGTTTTGGTGCAGATGTAGGGAAGTATTGGTTTCCAGTGGTGTGAAATAAAGGATCCGAGGATAGATCGAACAACAATGGTCTTTTAAAGGTTTAATAGCATTCAGACAATGTGCACAATGGTGAGAAGTTGCATACAGCCTGCCTGCAAAGTTATCCAACAGTCCGCAACTTTACTTTATACCATAACATCAGAAAAGGACCCAGAGGAGGGAGAACACTATATTTTGACCTCTCCTGCCAGCCCATCAGAATGGCTGCAAAAAGATTTAGCCATAACGGGAACACCAAAATGGTGTACCCTTCAGGGTGAGCACTGAAGCAACAGAATTCTGAACATATTGAAGAGGGTTGACTGAAAGGCTATAGAGATGAGCGTTGCAGCAGTCCAGGTAAGAGGTGACAATCTGACAAAACTGTTCAACACAATACTATTCAGAATGCCCAAAACCTGGCAGTCTAAATTTGCAGAGCAGAAAGTCTTATTGTTGTGTGAAACCAGGGATTGGAACCATCTTAATTGGGGAGAACGGGCTTGTGGTACTGACTGGAGCGGAATCAATGGAATGGTATCAAATACATCAAACACATGGTTTCCAGGTGTTTGATGCCATTCCATTTGCTCTGTTCCAGCCATTATTATGAGCTGTTCTCCCCTCAGTAGCCTCCACTGGGAACCAAAATTACTTGTTTTGTTCTGAACCATTATTCTTTTTCGTTCCGTTCCACTGTTTCCAACCAGCAAAATAAAGTTGTGAACCAGTTCGAACCCAAAGGAGTATAATTTTATATTGTTCCTTTCGGTTCCTTTTTAAACCTCTAAAATATGCATTTCTTTTACACTGTAAAAAATATTGTAAACCTTTCACTTTTAAAAAATGTAGGTAACTATTTGCATCAGCCTTTTAAGTAAATCCAACAAGGAGGATTTTTAAGTACAATATACTTCGCTTTTAGTGTATTAAACGCAAATACACTACTGTTCAAAAGTTTGGGGTAATTTAGAAATGTCCTTGTTTTTGAAAGTAAAGCACATTTATGTCCATTAAAATAACATAAAATTGATCAGAAATACAGTGTAGACATTGTTAATGTTGTAAATGACAATTGTAGCTGGAAACGGCTGATTTTTAATGGAATGTCTACATAGGCATACAGAGGCCCATTATCAGCAACCATCACTCCTGTGTTCCAATGGCACGTTGTGTTAGCTAATCCAAGTTTACCATTTTAAAAGACTAAGTGATCATTAGAAAATTATTTTGCAATTATGTTAGCACAGCTGAAAACTGTTGTTCTGATTAAAGAAGCCTTCTTTAGACTAGTTGAGTATCTGGAGCATCAGCATGTGTGGGTTTGATTACAGGCTCAAAGTGGCCAGAAACAAAGAACTTTGATCTGAAACTCATCAGTCTATTCTTGTTCTGAGAAATGGCTATTCCATGCGAGAAATTGCTAAGAAACTGAAGATCACGTACAACGCTGTGTACTACTCCCTTCACAGAACAGCGCAAACTGGCTCTAACCAGAATAGAGGGAGGAGTGGGAGGCCCCGGTGCACAACTGAGCAAGAGGACAAGTACAGTAGAGTGTTTAGTTTGAGAAACAGACGCCTCACAAGTCCTCAACTGGCAGCTTCATTAAATAGTACCCGCAAAACACCAGTCTCAACGTCAACAGTGAAGAGGCGACTCCGGGATGCTGGCCTTCTAGGCAGAGTTCCTCTGTCCAGTGTCTGTGTCCTTTTGCCCATCTTTTTTCTTTTTATTGGCCAGTCTGAGATATGGCTTTTTCTTTCCAACTCTGTCTCGAAGGCAAGCATCCCGGAGGCGCCTCTTCACTGTTGACGTTGAAACTGGTGTTTTGAGGGTACTATTTATTGTAGCTGCCAGTTGAAGACTTGTGAGGTGTCCGTTTCATTCAACTTAATTTGATCAGGTTCAGAACTTTTTTTCTTACCTGCTTAAGTCCTTCAAGTCCCAGAAATAAGTTTGATATACTTAATGTAATCAGTTACAGAACTAATATTGTAAGTTTAATTTGCTGAATTTACTCAGTATCGTAATTGATATTCTGTTTTATCTACAAATGGTTTTTACTCGGTTACTTATGGTACTCAGGTTAGTAAAATGTATTTAAATTGGGTTCCTACTACTCAAATATATACTCACAACTATACTTAAAAGCTGATGCAAATAGTTACCTCAATATACTTGGGATAACTTACAAAAAATTATTATTTCTATACAAGGGAATATGCAAAAAGAAACAACAGTGTTAAACGTCAAACTTCAACACCTTTTTTTGAATAAGATAGCTAGGTGTAGTTAGCTAGCTATGTATTGTTCGTTCCACTCTGCCTGGCTAGCTTGCCTAGCAGGCAAACATTAAATTGCAGGGGCACCATGTGTTCAGTTTTACTGTAATGTTTGCTGACGATGCTTTTTTTGGAAAGTTAGGTAACTAATATTTTACATAGCTAATTCGTTTAATATAAAACGTACACAAAAATGACGAAAGTTAGAAACAGCGCTGAGGCGAGTAAATGCCCTGCTAACTTACTAGCTAACGTAAACTCACCCCATTCCGTACAAATGTGCGCAACCGCAACATTCAAACGAGGCTACAAAGAAAACTATTGGGACTGTAGCGACTGTGTTGACTTCAAAATCGGGGATGTGAACTAGGTTTCTATTCATGCGTTGATCGACATGGTAATGGTTCTATAGTATTGGAGAAAAGTTGAAAAAACTGACCCTCCGTTACATTTACATTACATTTTAGTCATTTAGCAGACGCTCTTATCCAGAGCGACTTACAGTAGAGTGCATACATTTTATAACTTTTTTTTTTATTTTTTATTTTTTACATTTCATTACATTTTACATACTGAGACAAGGATATCCCTACCGGCCAAACCCTCCCTAACCCGGACGACGCTATGCCAATTGTGCGTCGCCCCACGGACCTCCCGGTTGCGGCCGGCTGCGACAGAGCCTGGGCGCGAACCCAGCCCAGCCTGGGAGCGAACCCAGAGACTCTGGTGGCGCAGCTAGCACTGCGATGCAGTGCCCTAGACCACTGCGCCACCCGGGAGGCGGGAGGTTACATCGTGACGTGTCATGTCGTAACGTACAGCACGCATTAAGCAACTATTTCTGTCTTACAGTCTCTCTTCACCAGGTGTAGCACTTCTCTCATCGTTTAAAAACAAGAAATGGACAGTGACGGGGGTAAGGGGGGATACCTAGTCATTTTTTGCGTCATCATTGCATGCGATCATCATTCTCAAAGCCGCTGTTTACTTCTAAGATCACTTTAGCACCGCCCTAAAAACCCGATTCAAATTCGACACAAACCTTCAAATAGGTATGTAATGACACATTATATAAACTCTTTATAGTGTTTTATTTACATTTTAGAGGCGATAAGGTGATAAGTTGGACAGATCGAGTGAAAAAAAGCAATTTTCCCACACAACATCTCTCCTTCTCACTATCACACATTAGTTTAGCTTCCCCACCCGCCATTTTTAAAAAGACCCGACGGGGCTCATTGCCTGCTTGAATTATGCAGAAACGGGCAGCGTTTAGGTCATGTATTTGATAATGTTGGAAAGGGGATAAATTGTGCTTTACAATGGTATTGACATTACAGTTGATCTGGAAGTATTACGTTTTTGGGACGCTAAAATAAGGTCAATTGTACGGACCAAGGCGATGTACGAGTTTGCGCACATTTGTACGGAATGGGGTGAGTTTACGTTACATTCCAAGTTATAATTTGGTCCTTACCTGCCGCATGGCCATTCCAGAGAAGAAAGATCAAGATGACGTCCGATCCAAGCACAATTGACGTTCAGAACAATATGTAGCATGTCAGTCCAACATAATAATGATAATTTGAATATCATATTTTAAAACTTCTTCTTGATAGGGGGCGCAATTGAAACATATGGCAAAATATGCGTACCCATTTTAAACTGCCTATTTCTCATCCCCCGAAACTAGAATGTGCATATAATAGTCAGATTAGGATAGAAAACACTCTGAAGTTTCCAAAACTGTAAGAATTTTGTCTGTGAGTTAAACAGAACTTTTATTGTAGGTGAAAACCTGAGAAAATTTCAAGCAGGAAGTGGCACTAATTTTGAGAGCTCTGTGTTCGAAAGCCTTCCTATTGCATATGTGAAGTCTCATCAATAAGACCTCTTTTTCTATGTCTTCCCTAAGGTGTCAACAGCTTTTAGACGTAGTTTCAGGCCTTTATTTTGAAGGATGAGCTTGTAAGAGCAAATTGAGCAAGTGGACAGGTGGGGGCTCTCCGGGTGAATCATGCGTAAATCTGAAAAGGTAGCCATTGTTTCTCTCGCTCTAGTGAGAAGCCAACTGTGCCGGTCAAATCGAATAGATTTGTGAAAAACACAATGAAGTTGGATCAGAAACAACGGTTGGCATGTTTATGTGGACATTATGGATATCATTTGGATTTTTTTTTGCCGTTGTCGCGAACGCTTTTTCCTGTGAATTCCTGGGTCATGACGCAACAAACAAACGGAGTTATTTGGATGTGAAACATATCTTTATGGAACAAAAGGAACATTTGCTGTCTAACTGGGAGTCTCGTGAGTGAAACCAACCGAAAATCAACTAAGGTAAACGATCCATTTGATTGCTTTGCTGGATGTTGTTACCGAGTTACCTGACGCTAGCTGTTCTTATTGTTTTGTCGAGCGATTGATACATTTACACAAATGCATGTATTGCTTTCGCTGTAAAGCATCATTTCAAAATCTGAGATGACAGATGGATTAAGGAAAGGCTAAGCTGTGTTTTGCAATACTCCACTTGTGATTTCATGAAATTATATTTTATGATTACCCTCTGGCGCTAGGCTAGGCTATGCTAGTCAGGGTTTTTAATGACAGAAAACCCGGATCCGGGATGGGTAGCAATGAAATTAAGTTGTTGGTTGTTACTTAGAAATATTTGTTCAAATTTAGCAGCATATTACCTTGGATTTTTATTTGCAAATGCCAGTCTTTTTCAACACATAAATGAAGTACTATATTCAAAAATGTAAGTAAAACCAGGAACCTATTATTTTAAGTAAAAATCATTGATTTTCTTTTGCAATATTTACTAAGCCAGTGGATCATTTTTTACAGTGTATATTTAGCTTGACATTAAATTGCTAAACCAATCAGTGCGGATAGAACAGCTTTCTGTGGAGCAGGTGAGCGATTTAATCTGTATAGGAAAGTCGTTAAGAGCAAATTGTATTTTGTCTTAGCAGCATTGTTTAAACAGAATGAAAGACAAACACACACACGGTGCAACTGACATTTTGAGGGTGAGGATGGAGGAATGACATGTTATGACATGCATTATCTGATTTAGGCCCACAGAATTATACCTACGGAGAAGCGCCTTCTATGGAGGAACTTTGAATTTCTTTGAACTTCCGAGTTGGTTTAACGTTGGGCCAGAGCAGATGCTGGAATATGTTTCTGAGAGACAGAGTGAGGGTGCTTTGTTGTGATTTTTGTGAGATTGGAAAAAAATTCCTGGAATGTTAAAGAAAGTTATAAACCAGTTCCCATGCTTTAAAATAACGGTTATGTTCCATAAAAGTATAGATCACTTTGGTTTTCGGTTCAGGTTCTGTTCCTCAAATTATTTCATTATGTCACGTTCCTGACCTGTTTTCCTTTTTCTTGTATTTATTTAGTTGGTCAGGGCGTGAGTTGGGTGGGTTTGTCTACGTTTGATTTTCTATGTTGGGATGTTTGTGTTCGGCCGGATATGATTCTCAATCAGAGATAGCTGTCAATCGTTGCCCTGATTGAGAATCATACTTAGGCAGCCTGGGTTTCACGTGTGTTTTGTGGGTGTTTGTTTCCGTGTCTGTGTTTGTTGCACCACACGGTACTGTATCGGTTTATGCACTTCGTTTATTTGTTTTGTAATTCAGTATTCAGTTTCGTTTTAATAAATCATTATGAACACTAACCACTCTGCGTATTGGTCCGATCCGTCTCGCCTCTCCTCGTCCGAGGAGGAGGAAGAATATGACGATAGCCGTAACAGAAACACCCACCACCAATGGACCAAGCGGAGTGGAGAAGGGCGGCAACAGCAGCGGGAAAAAACCCAGGACTCCTGGACTTGGGAAGAGATTCTGGACGGCAAAGGACCCTGGGCTCAGCCAGGGGAATATCGCCGTCCCAAGGCGGAGTTGGAGGCAGCGAAGGCAGAGAGGCGCTGGTATGAGGAGGCAGCGCGGCGACGCGGTTGGGAGCCCGAGAGTCAGACCCAAAAATGTCTTGGGGGGGGGGGGGGGGGGGCACACGCGGAGTGTGGCAAAGCCGGGTAGGATACCTGAGCCAACTCCCCGTGCTTACCGTGGAGTGAGAGGGCGTCGTACTGGTCAGACACCGTGTTATGCGGTAAAGCGCACGGTGTCCCCAGTACGCGTGTTTAGCCCAGTGCGGGCTATTCCACCTCGCCGCACTGGTAGGGCTAGGTTGGGCATCGAGCCGGGTGCCATGAAGCCGGCCCAACATATCTGGCCTCCAGTACGTCTCCTCGGGCCGGCGTACATGGCACCAGCCTTACAGATGGTGTCCCCGGTTCGCCAGCATAGCCCAGTGCGGGCTATTCCACCTCGCCGCACTGGCAGGGCTACGGGGACCATTTAACCTGGTAGGGTTGGGGAGGCTCGGTGCTCAAGAGCGCGTGTCCTCCTTCACGGTCCGGTATACCCGGTGCCACCTCCACGTACCAGTCCTCCGGTGGCAGCCCCCCGCACCAGGCTGTCTCTCCGGGTTCTCTCTCCAGCTGCTCCCACCTGTCCAGCGCTGTCAGAGCCTTCCTCCTCTCCAGCGCAGCCTGAGTCTGAACTGTCTGCCTGTCCAGCGCTGTCAGAGCTTTCCTCCTCTTCAGCGCAGCCTGAGTCTAAACTGCCTGCCTTCCCAGCGCTGTCTGAACTGTCTGCCTGCCCAGAGCTGCCCGTCTGTACTGAGCCTTCAGAGCCGTCCAGCCAGGACCAGCCAGAGCCGTCCAGCCAGGACCAGCCAGAGCCGTCCAGCCAGGAGCCGCCAGAGCCGTCCAGCCAGGAGCCGCCAGAGCCGTCCAGCCAGGAGCCGCCAGAGCCGTCCAGCCAGGAGCCGCCAGAGCCGTCCAGCCAGGAGCCGCCAGAGCCGTCCAGCCAGGATCCGCCAGAGCCGTCCAGCCAGGATCCGCCAGAGCCGTCCAGCCAGGATCCGCCAGAGCCAGCCAGCCAGGATCCGCCAGAGCCAGCCAGCCAGGATTCGCCCCTCAGTCCGGTGCTGTCCCTCAGTCCGGAGCTGCCCCTCAGTCCGGTGCTGCCCTTTGGTATAGTGGGATTGACATGGAGGGTGGCCATTGGGAGGAGGCCACGGAAGCGGGGTTTGACTATGGTGCGGTGGGGACCACGACCAGCGCCAGAGCCGCCACCGTGGACAGACGCCCACCCAGACCCTCCCCTAGAGTTTATGCTGGTGCGCCCGGAGTTCGCACCTTAAGGGGGGGGTTATGTCACGTTCCTGACCTGTTTTCCTTTTTCTTGTATTTATTTAGTTGGTCAGGGCGTGAGTTGGGTGGGTTTGTCTATGTTTGATTTTCTATGTTGGGATGTTTGTGTTCGGCCGGATATGATTCTCAATCAGAGACAGCTGTCAATCGTTGTCCCTGATTGAGAATCATACTTAGGCAGCCTGGGTTTCACGTGTGTTTTGTGGGTGTTTGTTTCCGTGTCTGTGTTTGTTGCACCACACGGTACTGTATCGGTTTATGCACTTCGTTTATTTGTTTTGTAATTCAGTATTCAGTTTCGTTTTAATAAATGATTATGAACACTAACCACTCTGCGTATTGGTCCGATCCGTCTCGCCTCTCCTCGTCCGAGGAGGAGGAAGAATATGACGATAGCCGTAACACATTATTTCTTATTTTCTGTTCCCTGAACCAGTTCCAACCCTTGTGGGAAACTGGGGTAGTCAGAGAGTTAGGGCTCTAATGTTGCTTTATGGGAAAAACAAAAGGTTGTACAATGTGTGTCCCTGCCCTGTGAACAACACAAAGTTGGTTTAAGGTAAAATAAAAATAAAAATTCTCTCTAGAAAACGAAAGGGTGTGCGATGTGTGTTCCTACCCTCTGTACATTCCAAAGTTGGTTTGATATTTCAATATCACATGGTCAAGGTGCCATTGAATAATTAAGTGATTTTGTAAAAATATTTTAAAAATTGAATATTTTTATGAGAACAAAAGGGTATGCAACATGACTCTATAAAAGGAATGATGGGCAGTTGATATGAGGTGGCTAAGTCACGTGGATGAAGAGCTATTGAAATGTAAGTGATTTTGTAGAATAAATATATACAGTGTCTTCGGAAAGACCCCTTGACTTTTTCCACATTTTGTTACGTTACAGCCATATTCTAAAATTGATTAAATCGTTTTTCCCCCTCATCAATCTACACACAATGCCCCATAATGACAAAGCAAAAACAGGTTTTTAAAATGTTTTGCTAATTTATTGCAAATAAAAATTGAAATATTAAATGTACATAAGTATTCAGACCCTTTAATCAGTACTTTGTTGAAGTACATTTGGCAGCGATTACAGAATCGAGTCTTCTTGGGAATGACGCTACAAGCTTGGCCCACCTGTATTTGGGGAGTTTCTCCCATTCTTCTCTGCAGATCATCTCAAGCTCTGTCAGGTTGGATGGGGAGTGTTGCTGCACAGCTAATTTTAGGGCTCTCCAGAGATGTTAGATCGGGTTCAAGTCCGGGCTCTGGCTGGGCCACTCAAGGACATTCAAAGACTTGTCCCGGAGCCACTCTTGCGTTGTCTTGGCTGTGTGCTTAGGGTTGTTGTCCTGTTGGAAGGTGAACCTTCTCCCCAGTCTGAGGTCCTGAGCACTCAGTAGCAGGTTTTCATCAAGGATCTCTCTGTACTTTGCTCTGTTAATCTTTCCCTCGATCCTGACTAGTCTCCCAGTCCCTGCTGCTGAAAAACATCCCCAAAGCATGATTCTTCCCCACCATGGTTCACCATAGGGATGGTGCCAGGTTACCTCCAGACCTGACGCTTAGCATTCATTACAAACAGTTCAATCTTGGTTTCATCAGACCAGATAATCTTGTTTCTCATGGTCTGAGGGTCCTTTATGTGCCTTTTGGCAAACTCCAAGTGGGCTGTAATGTGCCTTTTACTGAGGAGTGGCTTCCGTCTGGCCACTCTACTATAAAGACCTGATTGGTGGAATACCGCAGAGATGGTTGTCCTTCTGAAAGTTTCTCCCATCTCCACAATGGAACTCTGGAGCTCTGTCAGAGTGACCATCGGGTTCTTGGTCACCTCCCTGACCAAAATTTCAAAAACCAGTTTTTGCTTTGTCATTATGGGATATTGTACAATTTAATCAATTTTAGAATAAGGCTGTAACGTAACAAAATGTGGAAAAAGTCAAGGGGTCTGAATACTTTCCGAATACACTGTTTATATACACAGTACCAATGAAAAGTTTGGACACACCTACTCATTCCAAGGTTTTTCTTAATTTGTACTATTTTCTACATTGTAGAATAATAGTGAAGACATCAAAACTATGAAATAACACATAAGGAATCATGTAGTAACCCAAAAAGTGTTAAACAAATAAAAATATATTTTAAATGTTAGATTCTTCAAAGTAGCCACCCTTTGCCTTGATGACAGCTTTGCACACTCTTGGCATTCTCTCAACCAGCTTCATGAGGTAGTCACCTGGAATGCAATTCAATTAACAGGTATGCCTTGTTAAAAGTTAATTTGTGGAATTTCTTTCCTTCTTAATGCTTCTGACCGCAAGGCGCTATAGAGGGTAGTGCGTACAGCCCAGTACATCACTGGGGCCAAGCATCCTGCCATCCAGGATCTTTATACCAGGCGGTGTCAGAGGAAGGTCCTTAAAATGTTAAACGATTCCAGCCACCCTAGTCATACACTGTTTTCTCTGCTGCCGCATGGCAAGCGGTACCGGAGCGCCAAGTCTAGGTCCAAAAGGCTCCTTAACAGCTTCTACCTCCAAGCCATAAGACTGCTAAACAGTTAATCAAATGGCTACCTGGACTATTTGCATTGACCCCCTATTTTAAAATGTAAGTGATTTTATATTAATATACACTGACCAAAAATATAAACGCAACATGCAACAATTTCAAAGATTTTCTTGAGTTATAGTTCACATTAGGAAATCAGTCAACTAAAATAATTTAATTAGGCCCTAATCTATGGATTTCGCATGACTGGGAATACAGATACTGTATGCATCTGTTGGTCACAGATACCTTAAAAAAAAGTAGGGAAGTGGATCAGAAAACCAGTCAGTATCTGGTGTGAACACAATTTGCCCAATGCAGTGTGACACATCTCCTTCACATAGAGTTAATCAGGCTGTTAATTGTGGCCTGTGGAATGTTGTCCCACTCCTCTTCAACGGCTATGCGAAGTTGCTGGATATTGGTGGGAACTGGAACACGCTGCCGTACACGTCGATCCAGAGCATCCCATGTTTCATGAGCTGAAATAAAAGATCCCCGAAATGTTCCATATGCACATAAATCTTATTTCTCCAAAAATTTTCCACAAATTGGTATACATTCCTGTTAGTGAGCATTCCTCCTTTGCCAAGATAATCCATCCACCTGACAGGTGTGGCATATCAAGAAGCCGATTTAACAGAATAATCATTACACAGGTGCACCTTGTGCTGGGGACAAGAAAACGGCACTCTAAAATGTTTCGTTTTATCACACAACACAATGCCACAGATGTCTCAAGTTGAGGGAGAGTGCAATTGGCATGCTGACTGCAAGAATATCCACCAGAGCTGTTTCCAGAGAATTTAATGTTTTTTTCTCTACCATAAGCCGCTTCCAATGTCATTTTGTCAGTACATCCACACTGCCTCGAAACCGCAGACCAGGTGTAACCACACCAGCCCAGGACCTGCTTCTTCACCTGCGGGATCATCTGAGACCAGCCACCTGGACAGCTGATGAAACTGTGGGTTTGCACAGCCGAAGAATGTCTGCACTAACTGTCGGAAATCGTCTCAGGGAAGCTCATCTGCATGCTTGTCATCCTCACCAGGGTCTTGACCTAACTGCAGTTCGGCGTCGTAACCGACTTCAGTGGCCACCTTCAATCACCACTGGGACATTGGAGAAGTGTGCTCTTCACGGATTAATTGTGGTTTCAACTGCACCGGACAGATGGCAGACTTGTGGGTGAGCGGTTTGCTTTTGTCAATGTTGTGAACTGAGTGCCCCAATGTGGCAGTGGGGTTATGGTATGGGCAGACATAAGCTACGGACAACTAATACAATTGTATTTTATCGATCACAATTTGAATGCACAGAGATACCGTGATGAGATACTGAGGCCCATTGTGATGCCATTCATCCGCCGCCATCACCTCATGTTTCAGCACGATAATGCATGGCCCCATTTCGCATGGATCTGTACACGATTCCTGGAAGCTGAAAATATCCCAGTTCTTCCACAGCCTGCATACTCACCAGCCATGTCACCCATGAAGCATGTTTGGGTAGCTCTGGATTGACGTGTACGACAGCACGTTCCAGTTCCCGCCATTATCCAGCAACTACACACAGCCATTGAAGGGGAGTGGGACAACATCCCACAATCAACAGCCTGATCAACTCTATGCGAAGATGTGTCGTGCTGCATGAGGGAAATGGTGGTCACCAGATACTGACTAGTTTTCTGATCCACGCCCCTACTTTTTTTTTAAGGTATCTGTGATCAACAGATGCATATGTATTCCCAGTCATGTGAAATCCATAGATTAGGGCCTACAGGAAATATTTCAATTGACTGATTTCCTTATATGAACTGTAACTCAGTAAAATCTTAGAAATTGTTGCATATTGCGTTGATATTTTTGTTCAGTTTAGTTGCATTGATGGTGTGCCAGGCCACCTACACCTTGCTGTGTGATTATGAAACTCTGTTCAAAATCAGGGAAATAAGACCTGTGCAATGTTGTACACTTTCTTTACTTCATAAAGAGCCTAACCTGAGGTATGTAGCTCAAATCGTTCACAATCTATTAATATTTGAAGGTCTGAATGTCTGGCAAATATCGAATCTCAATCCAACTTTACCATGGTTATCTACCAAAGGAGCAAAATGTAACTGTGGTGGAGAGCATGAAGCGTAATCTTTGGAGTGGCTAATTAGGGTGAAAGAGAATGAGGTTGCTCAAATTAGGGCAGTTGAGAGAATCTCCTATAGAGGCTGTCAAAAGAGTAGAAACATCGAGTAGCTTTGAAGGTCCGGCAACAATAGGATCCAGAAATTCTTCATGTTAAGAAAGTGGACTTTGTATCATTTATAGCAATAAATTGAAAGCAAGTCACAAAAGATCAACATAATTGTTTTTGCAGTTTAACTCTTTCTGGGTTTATTTACTCCATGAAGCACTATTTCCTGCGTTCCCACCTTGTCAGGCACCAGAACCTGAGCAGGGTATTTTCGTTTTAAAATGAATGCGTGGGAATGTATGTTTTTGGAAATCTCTTTTTTTGTAGTGTATGGGGATTGATGTTAAATGTCCCTTCCCGTATGGAATTTACTTCTTTTTTTTGTTATCCCCTTCTTCCAGTTGGTAGCGACACAACACATTTTGATTGTAGTTCGCCATAAACCCCAAAGAAGAATGAAGCTGGCTTCATCTCCATCAATTTCTTTGTTTTAATCTACCCAATTGTTGTCAACTTTTATTGTTATTTTTATCTGTCGGCCTATGAGGCAATTCAACTTTTACCTGTGAATGTGTAGCCTACCAGATTAAATTAATCAATAAAACTCACATCTTTCTATCTCAGCTGACTATTGTCAGTCAAGTAAGTACCTTCACAACCTCTACGATTCGCCGATGATAAAGGAGGCGGCGCCATTTTGCGACTGAAAGCCTGCCTGTGAGGAAAATGCGTAGCTAACTTCTTGCGAATTTATACTTTGCGTGTAGTAACATTTGTTTTGGTTGGAGACATTGCTAAAACAAGAATATTGGTTTAGAGAACAAGGAGAAGCTAGCAAATGTTGGCTAACTAGTTTAGCTACGTTCCAGAGTTAGCTAGTTGGATTGCTAGACAAACGCATGCATTTCGTTTTGTTTCAGCCACTGTCATTGGTTTAACGTTAGCTAGCTAACCACGTTGTCTTTATTTATGCCCCACAGCCACACGTACTGAACAATGTACCCCAACTCGTTGACACACTTGGCGCGGGCGAACCCCTTCAGCGCCCCGCTGTTCACGCTACAAAAAGTCGAGGAACCATCACAAAGCCTTGCTGCCGAACATGGACTAAGCAAACGCACGCTGGCCGCCGCTGCAGTGACGGGTAAGCCGAGTGGTGCATGCTAGAAATGCTACCTAGCTGGTTAAGTTAGGCTTTAACCACCTAACGTAAGTTAGATAATATTAGATAATGTAGGCCTACTATAAGGCTGTACTGAATGTGTAGCTTAATTCAGCATAAAGGGGACTGAGCCTTAGAAATACTAGCTATTTTCTTTAGCTTCCTATTCAAATTCTCAAGATTTTTCTGCAGACTTGTAACGTTAGCTAGATAGTAATCATTTGCACTGCCAAAGTTACTGGCCTAAAACACGTTGCCCTTGCCGTGTCCTCTGCAGGGCCCCTGCTGAAAACGAAGTAGTGTCTAAAATGGGTTTGCGCAGAGGCCAAAAGCAAACCAAAAATGGCTTCGAGCACTGTATGCTGCCAGATATTCAGATAAGTTAACATTTATTGGTGTGTAATCACCAGTGACTTCAGTTAGCTATATACGAAGGTAATCACTGATAAGCAGAGTGATAAGACAGTTCACTTCGCGTTCGTTTATAAAACCCATCACACACTGGACGAACGTTAGTGGGTGGCAACATTTGTAACTCAATTATGGTCAGCATTCTAGCTAACGTTATGCCCCTGGCAAAGGTAGTTAATCACCAAGTAAATGCTGCAACAGCCTAGGAGTTCTTAGTTACAAAAAAGTTGACTAACACATAGGGGCCTAATGTCATGGTTGAAATAAGGCTGAGTATAGGGGCTGCACTGTGTGTTATGTTATCGCCTTACCATGTGAGTTTGGAAGTCTCCCAATTACTAAAGGTCTCAAATTATGGACTTGGTGTAGGCCTGTGCTTATTTTACAGCGGCTACCATATACTGACTATCAGTTAGTGATTAATGTGTGGTGTTTGTAATGAAACTTGACACGCTCAAATAGATAAGGCAGATAGGCTACCATTTTACAACCAGTTTATTTACTATTGTCAGATAAGTCTGATTTACAGTTCACTTGAGTCCATGTTGCTAAACGGCATCTTAACGCAGTCATGAAGGTGATTTCGCTCTGTATCCACGTGATTTATCCGCTTAAATAGAATGTGAGGCACCAGTGAAAGGCCCAGTACTAGAAAAAGACACGAGCTGTGTTCGAATATTCATACTAATCGTACTATTTGTGACGTAAATTGAGTATATAGTATTGTAATGAAACAGCAGGGAGCAGGTCTCGAACCCTCGACCTTCTAGCCCGAAGTCCGGCGCGCTATCGACTGTGCCGCAAAAGCATGCTCATGCGGCAGAGTCGATTTCCGCGCTTATAAACCCAGAGTCGTTACAGTATGCTTATTGGATATAGTTCCTATGTCTAAAGTTCCCGGATGTCGTACTACATTCACAAAATACGAAGAATACAAACAGTGGACACATAATGTGCTTTTAGGGCCCATAGTGCAATTCTTCACAAAAATGGGTGTGGCTTCACATCGTTTTCAGATTTGAAGAAAATGGCAGAAAATATGCAGCCGAAGTCCAACGAGCAGATAAAAATTCATTGCGTTAACTAATTATGACAAATGTTGAGCAATGTAATAAAGAAATTACTTTTCAAATAAGTTACCTTACACGTTATGTTGGCTATCAATTTGTTAGCTACACTATCCTTACGAACCACAACATATCATTACAGCAGTATGTTCTGGTATGTTAGCTAGCTACCTAACGTTAGTTGGCCACTAGTACATCAAGCTTGCCAGTATATTAACTATATGCTATCTAACTACCCAAAGTTTATTGACTTGATTATTCCCGTCATTCTTAGCTAAGCAGTATAGTCGTTGTGTTCTCAATGGACATTCGGGTGCATTCGTAAATTCTCTCTGGCTGTCTACTCTGATTTCAGAGCACTTTCGTCTGAGTGTACCAGAGCGCAGAATAACTGATGAATTTACAAACATGCAACACACGTTAAATGTGGCCGTTGTCAGTAAACGTCTGCAAAAAAGCGTATTTAAATCCGTTCTTTTACAGTATACTAAAATGAACTTATAGTATGTAGTATATACACATTAAGTATGTAGTATACGGTATGTTAGTATGGGTATTCGAACACCGCTATGGTCTTCACTCTGAGTTGAACTGAACGTTTCTGATGTCAGGTCTATGCATCAACTACCCTACTAAAGAGTAGGCCTACTATTACAGTGCACACATTTTTTCCCTCTTACATCTGTGAAAGAACCCCAATTCTTTCTTTTCCTCAGAGGGAGACAGTTGTGAGTTTGGCTCCTCACATTATTTAATTATGTGTGGCATCGGTGGGATCCTGAGCTGTGGTACCACACACACAGCTTTGGTGCCCCTTGACCTTGTCAAGTGCAGGTTGCAGGTCTGTTGGCCCGCCAGGGGTTGCATGGCATGGAATGGATATTGTGCTGTGGATTTCACCACAAGACGACATCATCCAAAATAACTGACTTTCACCAAGACTAAGATCTCACAAATAACGGTTTGCAGGAATGGTTTGAGTTACAACTAGTTTGCTGAAATAAATGTAACCCATTATCATTAGGCCTATTTCATTTGCATGTTTGAGCTGGAGACTGTTTAGGTCCTTTGCTCCACTAGGAGCTATAATAAATAAGTCAAAGGGGGTCAAGTGAGCTGTGAACACGCTTAAAACATTAACAGGAGGGAGTGAAGTCTGAGCCTTTCTTAACAGAACTTGAAGGTGCCTTTTATTAATACAATGTCCTTTAATCTATTACCTCAGACTGTTCTTGCCCTTTCTGTGCCCAATCAGCAATTTGATACTGTACCCACATTCATTTAACGGCAGTGACCTTTAGCTTAGCAACAACAGCAGTCAATTTCCAAGCTAGGACAGGACATCCTCCTTATTAAAAACCAGCCTGGAGTTAGATCTACCATACTTGCAGGGAAAGTTTTCTAAATTAATGTTGGTGTCCTGGGCCTGTATTCATAAAGTTTCTCAGAGTAGGATTCCTGATCTAGGATCATGCCCCACGTCCCCCCTCCATGTAATCTTGTATATTATGATCTCAAAGCCAAAACGTATCCTAGATCAGCACTCCTAGGGGGAGGGCTTTATGAATGCAGGCCCTGGTATGAGTACAGGAATAAATCGGAAATATTATGTATTCATGCCTTGTTTTTGATATTACTCACTATCACCTTACAATTAACATGAATTCGTATGTTAATAGCACTCAGAAGTTTCGGGCAGAGATCCACCGCTACAGTTCTTCACCATGTTTTCTATCTGTTGATCCAGACCGGGCCACCAGAAGTGGCTCCTTGCGAGCAGCTTCATTTTGACAATTCCAACATGACCTTCAATGTAGTTGCTGCAAAACCTGATGTTGGCATTTCTGGGGTATCATGACTCTCATTCCCCACATCAAACATCCTTGGTACGTTGTAATTTCGTTTCTCCGCTGGAAATACGGAGTCAGCTCCTTTCTGCCAGTAGCTGGCCATCCTGACATGGTGTAGGTGTATACTTTTGACAAGGTCACATCTTTCCTTGTCTCCTGTTTGATAACTGTGCTTGTGACCGGTAGTGCCTCAAGCTGAGCGGTATGGAAAATGTCCACTGCATCCACACTCCTTTGTCTTTCTCTTGTACACGGCAGTCTGGATAATCCATCTGCATTTGTGTGGAGGGACGACGGCTTAAACTCAATGTCATATATATGACTGGCAAGGAACAAGGCGTATCGCTGTGACCTGGCTACTGTCATTGCCAGAATGCCTTTCTTTGGACTGAAAATGGAAAGCAACGGCTGGTGATCCGTAACCAGTGTGAAACACTTGCCATATAGGTATGCGTGGAATTTCTTGACGCCCCACACTAGCGCCAGTGCTTCTTTGTCGAATTGTGAGTAGTTTTTCTCTGCATCATTCAATGTTCGTGACGCAAATGCAACTAACTGGCCTCTCTGACCCATCTTTCAGTGTGTGTGAAAGGATGGCCCCTAAGCCATAAAGAGACTCATCACAAGCCAACTTCACTGGCAGTTCAGGGTCATAATGCATCAGTACCTTTTCAGATGTGATGAGCCGTTTTGTGTGTGTGTGTGTGTGTGTATGTGTGTGTGTATATATATATATATATATATATATATACTGTGATTGAAGAAGAATTGTTCAGAGATTAAGTTATTAAAGATGTAAGAGCTCCCGAGTGGCGCAGCGGTCTAAGGCACTGCATCTCAGTGTTAGAGGTGTCACTACAGACCCTGGTTCGATTCCAGCATGTATCACAACTGGGCGGGATTGGGAATCCCATAGGGTGGCGCACAATTGGCCCAGCGTCATTAGGGTTTGGCCCGGGATAGGCCGTCATTATAAATAAGAATTTTGTTTTTAACTGACTTGCCTAGTTTAATAAAAATAAAAAAACATTTCTGCACGTTCTACCTGGTTTAAGTTGTTCAAGTTCAGACTTTAAAAAATTTAATTAAATTAAAACTAATTTAGACACCAGAGCATTCAAATCCTCATTTGACCCACCAGTTCAGAATCGCTGGCCTAGAAAACATACTTGACCAAACAGTCTGTCACTTGTTTGCAAGCCTTGGCAGGATTGCTAATGTTGTGGTGTGAGAAATTCCTAGCATGGCTCCCTTTGTTATCTAAGTGCATGGTGTGTTGTCTGTTTGTATTGTGTTCTGTCTGCTCTAGATTCTGATATTAGCTGCGAGTTTGGCTCTATGAAATACTATGCCTTGTGCGGCTTCGGTGGCATCCTCAGCTGTGGGATTACACACACGGCAGTCGTACCCCTCGACCTGGTCAAGTGCCGTCTGCAGGTCTGTATCTCAGCTAATGTCTCTGAGCTGTAATGAGTGTACTGGACTGGAATAATGTATACATTGCGGCGTTGGGGTTAATTCCATTTCTATTCGGGAAGTAAAACTGAAATTCCATTGTAGATTTACCTAATTGAAAAGCAAAAGACATTTGAATTTCAATTTACTTCCTGAATTGTAATGTAATTTGCCCCAACCCTTGTAAAGTGATAAAACATTGAGTGGTATGGCTGGCCCTGTAGTGTTGTGTATTTAGTACATTTTCTTTACAAGGACCTCCAAGTATTATTTCCCCCCTCAAAACCACTACTACTAGTTCACAACCATTAACCATTCTGTTTTTAATGTGTTGTCTAGGTGGACCCAGACAAGTACAAGAGCATCTTCAAGGGCTTCTCCATCACCATAAAGGAGGATGGCATGCGGGGGCTGGCTAAGGGCTGGGCTCCTACTTTCATCGGCTACTCCATGCAGGGTCTCTGCAAGTTTGGCTTCTATGAAATGTTCAAGATCACCTACAGCGACTTTATCGGAGAGGTAAGTCGTTACTAAGTAATTGATGACGATGAAAATAATGATAATGGTTTATTTTGTTTCATTTGCACTATGGTGTAGCCACAGAAAAAAAACACCCGTTCGAACTTCTCATGGGGTTAGATTCAGGATGTTTGTCCGGGGCCATACAAAAAATATGTTGCGGGTATTCGCGGAACCGGATTTGTGAAACACTGCTTTACACTATATAAGTACAAATTGGATGGTGTTAAGATTGGAGGGGTTGAGTGGAGTTGAAGGGCGGGACTAAAAACAAGGTGACTAATGTAAAATATACTGTCTGTAAAATGTATATACAGTGGGGAGAACAAGTATTTGATACACTTCCGATTTTGCAGGTTTTCCTACTTACAAAGCATGTAGAGGTCTGTAATTTTTATCATAGGTACACTTCAACTGTGAGACGGAATCTAAAACAAAAATCCAGAAAATCCTTTTGTATGATTTTTATGTAATTAATTTGCATTTTATTGCATGACATAAGTATTTGATCACCTAGCAACCAGTAGGAATTCCGGCTCTCACAGACCTGTTAGTTTTTCTTTAATAAGAAGCCCTCCTGTTCTCCACTCATTACCTGTATTAACTGCACCTGTTTGAACTCGTTACCTGTGGATCTCTCACAGTTGAAGTGTACCTATGATAAAAATTACAGACCTCTACATGCTTTGTAAGTAGGAAAACCTGCCGATTTTGCAGGTTATCAAATACTTGTTCTCCCCACTGTAGGTTCAGAACTTTTGTGAAACAGCACAGTTAGAAATATATGGCAAATAGAAGATAACAATAACTGTTGTAAAATACATTGTGTCCGTAAAATGTATATAGTATGTACATTGCATTCGGAATGTATTCAGACCCCTTCCCCTTATCCAAATTTTGTTGCGTTACAGCCTTATTCTAAAATGGATTCAATACACACAATACCCCAATAATGACCAAGTGAAAACACATTTTTAGAATTTTTTTGCAAATGTATAATTTAAAAAACATGGTTCTCAGACCCTTTGCTATGAGACTTGAAATTGAGCTCAGGTGCACCCTGTTTCCATTGATCATCCTTGATGTTTTTACAACTTGATTGGAGTCCACCTGTGGTACATTTCAATTGATTGGACATGCTTTGGAAAGGCACACGCCTGTCTATAATAAGGTCCCACAGTTGACAGTGCATGTCAGAGCCAAAACCAAGCCATGAGGTTGAAGGAATTGTCCGTAGAGCTCCGAGACAGGATTGTGTTGAGGCACAGATCTGGGGAAGGGTACCAAAAAATGTCTGCGGCATTGAAGGTCCCCAAGAACACAGTGGCCTCCATTATTCTTAAATGGAAGAAGTTTGGAACTACCAAAACTCTTCCTTGAGCAGTCTAAAAAACCTGATGGAGCTCTGTCAGAGTGACCAGAGTTCCTCTGTGGAGATGGAAGAACATTCCAGAAGGACAGCCATCTCTACAGCACTCCACCAATCAGGCCTTTATGGTAGAGTGACCAGACGGAAGCCACTCCTCATTAAAAGGCACATGACAGCCCGCTTGGAGTTTGCCAAAGGCACCTAAATGAGTCTCAGACCATTAAAAACAGGATTCTCTTGTCTGATGAAACCAAGATTGAATGCCAAGCGTCCCTTCTGGAGGAAATCTGGCACCATCCCTACAGTGAAGCGTGGTGGCAGCATCGTGCTGTGGGGATGTTTTTCACCCGCAGGGACTGGGAGACTAGTCAGGATCGAGGAGAAATATGAACGGAGCTGCAAAGTACAGAGATACTTGATGAGAACCTGCTCAAGACCTCAGACTGGGGGCGATGGTTCACCTTCCAACAGGACAATGACCCTGAGCACACAGCCAAGACAACGCAGGAGTGGCTTCGGGACAAGTCTCTGAATGTCCTTTAGTGGATCAGCCAAAGCACGGATTTGAACCCAATCGAACATCTCTGGAGAGACCTGAAAATAGCAGTGCAGTGACACTCCCCATCCAACCTGACAGAACTTGAGAGGATCTGCAGAGAAAAATGGGAGAAACTCCCCAAATACAGGTATGCCAAGTTTGTAGCATCATACCCAAGAAGACTCGGAGCTGCCAAAGTTGTTTCAACAAAGTACTGAGTAAAGGGTATGAATATTTATGTAAATGTCATATTTCCGTCATATTTTTTTTTTGTTCGAAAAATGTCAACCTGTTTTTGCTTTGTCATTATAGGGTTTTGTGTGTAGATAGATGGGGGGGGGGGAGAAGTGTAATTATTTTTAGAATATGGCTGTAACGAAATGTGGAAAAAGTCAAGGGGTCTGAATACTTTCCGAATGCAGTGTATAAGCTGGAAGTAGAAGCCTATGTGTTTTAGTTCACTCCAATTAGAGGAAGGGTTAGGATGAAATAATAAAGGAAAATAAATGTAAAAAATATTTTATTTTGCAAAACAGTATGGGGGGTTGGAAACAATGCAGACGATTAAATTGTAGCTTCCATATTAAATCTGATCTGCCCCGTAATTGTTTTATAATAACTGCTCTGCCAATGTGTAGTACCCACTTGGGTGATGCCCTGACATCTGCTTGCACCAGAAATCCCACCACACATCTGTAATTGTCAGAGTAGTAGTTCTCATCACTACGGGCCTCTGCTGTCTCCGCAATCCTCTCGCTGCACTTCTCCTCAACCTCACGCTGTTGAAGTCGATGTTACCATTCAAACCAAAACAGTTCCCAGTTTCAGCTAATTCATTAATACTGAAATAAGGTTTTTATCAGTGGAACAAAGGCTCCATCTCAATTATTTTTTCTGTGATTCATCTCATCCTATCCTTGACACCAACTGTATCAGACCTTTTAATAATACGCTTTGAAAAAGGCGAGGAGAGAGAATGCAAGGCAATCAAGTAAAGATGAATTGAGAAAGAACTGAAGAATAGTTGTTCATCTCCTCCCATTTTGACAACTCATTATGATTTACATTGTGTCTAGGGATGTACACTTAGTCTTCACCTCCTAACCTCCCAGTCTGCCTTCCCCAGGAAAACACCTATCTGTGGAGGACCTCCCTCTACCTGGCTGCGTCTGCCAGTGCTGAGTTCTTTGCTGACATCGCCCTGGCCCCTATGGAGGCGTGTAAAGTACGTATCCAGACCTGCCCCGGCTACGCCAGCAACCTCAGACAGTGTGCCCCCAAGATGTTCGCAGAGGAGGGCCTCTGGGCGTGAGTATCCCAACTAAATCAGCCGGTCACATTTCACTACCTCCTGCTTAGCCGTAACCCTTTGATGTTGGTCTGGATTTGTATAATCAGTGAAGTACTATACTGAACAAAAATATAAATGCAACATGCAACAATTTTCTAAGATTTCACTGAGTTACAGTTCATATAAGGAAATCAATCAGATTAAATAAATTACGGCCTAATCTATGGATTTCACATGACTGGGCAGGGGCTGAACCATAGGCCCACCCACTTAGGAGCCCGGCTCAGCCAATCAGAATGGGTTTTTCACCACAAAAGGGCATTATTACAGACCGAAACACTCCTCGGTTTCATCACCTGTCTGGGTGACTGGTCGCCGATGATCCCGCAGGTGAAGAAGCTGAAGCTGGAGGTCCTGGGCTGGTGTGGTTACACATGGTCTGTGGTTATGAGGCCTATTGGACGTACTACAAAATTCTCTAAAACGATGTTGGAGGCTGCTTAATATAGTTCCAAATTAGGATTAATTCTGGAAATGTCAATAAAACCAACAAGTCACTAATTTGCTCCACCTCTTCCTCTGTCCCCTCTAGTTTCTACAAGGGTGTGGTACCTCTGTGGATGAGGCAGATCCCCTACACCATGATGAAGTTTGCCTGCTTTGAGAGGACCGTAGAGCTGCTGTACAAACATGTGGTCCCCAAGCCCCGTGCTGAATGCTCCAAGTCTGAACAGCTGGTCGTCACCTTCGTGGCTGGATATATCGGTGAGTCCACAATGCTGGATAGAAGTTTATTGAAATTGGTAGATGAATAGGTATGTTAACCTCTAACGAGTCACCCTCCCGAATCCGGGATCCTCCTCATCAAAATAGCTGACTAGCCTAGCGCGACAGGGATATCATATAATATAATTTCATGAAATCACAAGTCCAATACAGCAAATGAAAGATAAACATCTTGTGAATCCAGCCATCATTTCCGATTTTTAAAATGTTTTACAGCGAAAACACAATATATATTTATATTAGCTCACCACAATAGCCAAACACACAACGCCATTTATTCACCGCCAAAATAGCTTTCACAAAACCCACAAATAGAGAGAATTAATCACTAAACTTTGAACAACTTCATCAGATGACAGTCTTATAACATCATGTTATACAATACATTTATGTTTTGTTCAAAAATGTGCATATTTAGAGCTACAAATCGTGGTTTTACATTGTGAATACGTAGCCACAATGCACCAAATTGTCCGGCGATATTTTGGACAGTCACCTAATCTAACCAAAGAACTCATCATAAACTTTACTAAAAAATACATGTTGTACAGCAAATGAAAGATATACACTGGTTCTTAATGCAACCGCTGTGTTAGATTTAAAAAAAATAACTTTAGTACAGCATGCAATATTGTGAGACAGCGCCCTACAATTCTCCGCCTTGTTGGAGCCAACATAAAACACAAAAATACGAAATAACATCATAAATATTCTCTTACCTTTGTTGATCTTCCATCTGAATGTTGTTCAAGGAGTCCTAGTTCCAGAATAAATCGTTGTTTTGTTTTAGAATGTCCATTTCTTCGGTTGAATTAGCAACTTTGGCTAGCCATGTGGAGGGCACATGTCCAAGAAATCTTTGCGCACTGAACGAAAAATTCCAAAAGTCCCAATAAACGTTGAATAAACTGGTCAAACTCGGTTGGAAAATCCTACTTTATGATGTTTTTCTCATATGTATCCAATAAAATCAGAGCCGGGGCATTTCGTCGTATAAACCGAACGCATTTCAGAAGACAATGTGGGGTTTCCTGGTGTGCAGTTGCATACTGTCAATAGAGCGGACCTGTCACTCCAAAAGCTCTCATTCGGTCTCAGATCAAGACATTCTACTGCCTGTTGACATCTAGTGGAAGGCGTATGAAGTGCATACAGATCCATAAATATAAGCCAGTTGAATAGGCAGGCCCTGACACAGAGCCCCATTTTCAGAATTTTCCCTTCCTGTTTGGAAGTTTGCTGCCAAATGAGTTCTGTTTTACTCACAGATATAATTCAAACAGTTTTAGAAACTTCAGTGTTTTCTATCCAATAGTAATAATAATATGCATATTGTATGATCTAGAACAGAGTACGAGGCCGTTTAATTTGGGCACGATTTTTTTCAAAGTGAAAACAGCGCCCCCCCTATTAAGAAGAAGTTAACAGATTTACAACCATATAGGTCAGGGATGGGCAGAAACATTGGTGGGGGCCACAAAACTCAACATGAGGAGCCATACTGGCTTGTGTCTGCTTACCCACACATGCAGTCAGAGCCTGCCCTAGCCTTTTGGGGGCCCTAAGCAAAATGTTGTTGGGAGGGGCCAACAAAATCCCAAACCAAGTCACGAACTCTGATACCTCCTGCGCCTTAACCTGTTTCTTCCTGTTTTATTTTGTTCATTGGGGTGGCAGGTAGCCAGAGGTTAGAGTGTTGGGCCAGTAACTGAAATGTTTCTGGATTGAATCCCTGAGCTGACAAGGTAAAAAATCTGTCGTTCTGCCCCTGAACAAGACAGTTAACCCACTGTTCCCCGGTAGGCCGTCATTCTAAATAAGAATTTGTTCTTAACTGACTTGCCTAGTTAAAGGTGTAAAAAAATGTTTTTATAATTTAAGTGTCAATCTGGAGTTCCAATGCGGCAATTGTTTGCTAGTGGAGGATTACGGGATAAGGTGGCTATCCTTGGCAAGCAAATCTCAATTATGTGCAAATTTATTGGGATAACGCAAATTGGAACTTACTCGTTCTCAACTCCTGTGGCTGGACGCCGCTCGGGCCTGATGGATGTTTCCCCGGCTTGTCATCTGGCACTATCCGAATGGACTTTGCTACCTGGAACTTGCCTGCCAAGGAAATAATTTCCATTTGCTTCTCCTCCTCCATCTTGTAGTGGAGTACATGTAGAACAGCAAGAGGATTGTTCCAATCAGTGCTGGTCCCATGTCACAAGTCGTGGAAACCGAAGGCAGCGGCATGCTGCTAAGAGGACTGATGTATCTGTGATTCGGAGCAGATTGACATAAGGATAACTTTGCCGCACTGGTGCCTGAACTACCTGTCCTTTCATCGCTGGGACTGCTGTGCTGACTCCAACTATGCTGACTCCAGCAGTGGCTTCGTAGTCGAGTTTTGCTCCTTTCCTTTGCTCCTTTCCTTCTCTCTGGATTTCTCCGCCACGTTGGAGTCAACAGAAATACGAAATGACAGCATAAATATTCCCTTACCTTTGAACTTTCATTAGAATGCAGTGCCAGGAATCCTAGTTCCACAATAAATCGTTGTTTTGTTCGATAATGTCCATTACTAGTGTCCAAACGCTGGTGCCAGTCCAGGCGAACTCGGATGAAAACTTAAAGTTATATTCCAGGTCGAATAAACTGGTCAAATTTAGTAGAGAATCGCCTCCCGGGTGGCGCAGTGGTCTAGGGCACTGCATCGCAGTGCTAACTGCGCCACCAGAGTCTCTGGGTTCGCGCCCAGGCTCTGTCGCAGCCGGCCGCGACCGGGAGGTCCGTGGGGCGACGCACAATTGGCATAGCGTCGTCCGGGTTAGGGAGGGTTTGGCCGGTAGGGATATCCTTGTCTCATCGCGCTCCAGCGACTCCTGTGGCGGGCCGGGTACACGGTGTTTCCTCCGACACATTGGTGCGGCTGGCTTCCGGGTTGGAGGCGCGCTGTGTTAAGAAGCAGTGCGGCTTGGTTGGGTTGTGCTTCGGAGGACGCATGGCTTTCGACCTTCGTCTCTCCCGAGCCCGTACGGGAGTTGTAGCGATGAGCCAAGATAGTAATTACTAGCGATTGGATACCACGAAAATTGGGGAGAAAATGGGATAAAAAAAGAAAAGAAAAAAAAATCTTCTATTGGCATGAGTATCAAATTTAGGCATGACATGCCAGCAACAAATGCTGCCACTACACATCCAAGTATAACTGATCAAATTATGAAAGTTGAGCATTGTAATTTCAATTCCGTAAAGTGTGTGTGGAAGAAGTGAAAATTGTCTATCAACAATGACAAAGTCAACGACAGTCTGACAACTTGGATGGAAAATTACTGAGGATAATAGTAGGCCTGGAGGGAAGCAAAAGTAATTCCGCTAACCAAGAATAGTAAAGCCTTCTCTTACTGGCTCAAATAGCCAACCAATCAGCCTGTTACCAACCCTTAGTAAAATTGTTTGACCAGATACTATTTTACTGTAAACAAATTGACAACAGACTTTCAGCATGCTTATTAGCAAGGACATTTAACAAGCACGGCACTTATACAAATTACTGATGATTGGCTGAGAGAAATTGATGATAAAAAGATGGGGAGAAGTCTGTCCATATTAAAGCACTGCTCTGCCTTTTTAACAACACTATCAACAAGGCATGTCCTACAGGCTCTAGTTTTGTCACACCTGGACTACTGTTCAGTCGTGTGGTCAGCTGCCAGAGAGTCCTCGGAAAATTACAATTGGTCGGAACAGGGCAGCACGGCTGGTCCTTATATGTACACGGAGAGCTAACATTAATAACATGCATGTACATCTCTCATGGCTTAAAGTGGAGGAGAGATTGACTTCATCAATACATTTTGTAAATATTGACATGCTGACTGCACCGAGGTGTCTGTCTGAACTACTAGCACACAGCTCGGACACCCATGCATACCCCACAAAACATGCCACCAAAAGGTCTTCACAATCGTGAAGAACAGACTGAGAGGCACACAGTACTACTTGGAACTCTATTCCACATCAGGTAACTGATGCAAGCAGTAGAATTAGATATAAAAAATACACCTTATGGAACAGCGGAAACTGAAGAAAAACACACGACTCTACACATGGTATTGTAAATATGTGATAGTGGAGTAGTGGCCTGAGGGAACACACTAAATGTATTGGGTAAAGTGTTATGAAATGTGATGTCATTTAAAAAAAATTGTATTTAACTGCCTTAATGTTGTACTCCAGGAAGAGTAACAGCAGCTAATGGAGATCCTTAATATATACAAATACCTTGTGAGCAAAATGTTTTAGCGGTGAAAATTGAGTAAAAATAAAATGTTTTTGTTTAAGAGTTAAGTTCTTGCAATTCTACACATTTTTGCCATGGAGCAGAGAGACATTTGCAGTTTTACAGCTACAGTGCATTCAGAAAGTATTCAGACCCTTGACTTTTTCCACTTTAAAAAAAAGTTACAGCTGTATTCTAAAATTGATTAAATAGTTTTCCTCATCATTCTACACACAATACCCCATAATAACAGACATTTTTGCAAATGTATTAAAAATCAACCTTATTTATGTAAGTTTTCAGACCCTTCACTCAGTACTTTATTGAAGCACCTTTGGCAGCGATTACAGCCTTGAGTCTTGAGTATGATGCTACAAGCTTGGGATACCTGTATTTGGAGTTTCTCACATTCTTCTCTGCAGATCCTCTTAAGCTCTGTCAGGTTGGATGGGGAGCATTGCTCCACTCAGGGTCCCGAGTGGCGCAGTGGTCTAGGACACTGCATCTCAGTGCAAGAGGTGTCACTGCAGTACCTGGTTCGAATCCAGGCTGTATCACATCCGGCCGCGATTGGGAGTCCCATAGGGCGGCGCACAATTGGCCCAGGTTTGGCCTGGATAGGCATCATTGTAAATAAGAATTTGTTCTTAACTGACTTGCCTAGATAAATAAAGGTTCAATTATTATTATTTTTTAAATAATTCAGGTCTCTCCAGAGATGTTCGATCGGGTTCAAGTCCGTGCTCTGTCTGGGGCACTCAAGAACATTCAGACACTTGTCTCAAAGCCAGCAGGTTCTCATCAAGGATCTCTGTTTTTTGCTCCATTCATCTTTCCCCTTGATCCTGACTAGTCTCCTAGTCCCTGCTGCTGAATAACATTCCCACAGCATGATGCTACCACCACAATGCTTCACCGTAGGGATGGTGCCAGGTTTCCTCCAGACGTGACACTTGGCATTCAGGCCAAAGAGTTCAATCATGGTTTAATCAGACCAGAGAATCTTGTTTCTCATGGTGAGAGTTCTTTTGATGCCTTTTGGCAAACTCCAAGCAGGCTGTCGTGTTTTTTAACTGAGTGGCTTCCGTCTGGCCACTCTACCATAAAGGCCTGATTGGTGGAGTGTTGCAGAGATGGTTGGTCTTCTGGAAGGTTCGCCCATCTCCTCAGAGGATCTCTGGAGCTCTGTTAGATTGACCATCGGGTTCTTGCTCACCTCCCTGATCAAGGCCCTTCTCCCCGATTGCTCAGTTTGGCCGGGTGGCCAGCTCTAGGAAAAGTCTTGGTGGTTCCAAACTTCTTCCATTTTTAAAAATGGAGGCCACTTCTTTGGGACCTTCAATGCTGCATACCTTTTTTGGTACCCTTCTCCAGATCTGTGCCTCGACACAATCCTGTCTCGGAGCTGTACGGATAATTCCTCCGACCTCATGGCTTGGTTTTTGTTCTGACATGCACTGTCAACTGTGGAAACCGTTTTATATAGATCGGTGTGTGTGTGTGCGCCTTACCAAATCATGTCCAATCAATTGAATTTACCACAGGTGGACACCAATGAAGTTGTAGAAACATCTCAAGGATGTAAACAGGATGAACCCGAGCTCAATTTTGAGTCTCATAGCAAAGGGTCTGAATATTTCTGTTTTGTGTTAATACATTTGCACACAAATAACCTGTTTTTGCTTCGTCGTTATGGGGTGTGTGTGTAGATTGAGATGTTTTATTTAATACATTTTAGAATAAGGCTGTAACTTAGCAAAATATGGAAGAAGTCAAGGGGTCTGAATAATTTCCCGACTGCATTGTAGGTGGATGAACTGCATTTAAAATCATTGAGGATATGGTAATAAAAAAATTCAGGCCACATTAAATCGCTTAGCAGGCCATATTTGGCTGTATGTTTGAGACTTCTGCCCTAGTCAAAATCAAGATTTTCTATGTTGTCTTGATCACATCCCTGGTGTTTGTTCTCTCCCCTTCAGCCGGTGTGTTCTGTGCCATTGTGTCTCACCCTGCTGACTCTGTGGTGTCTGTACTGAACAAGGAGAGTGGCAGCAGTGCCATCGGAGTACTCAAGAAGCTCGGACCCAAGGGTGAGTACTGGATTCTTTCCAGAAGTTGCCCATATCCTATTGCCCATTCTAGACTGTTTTTAGAATGCCAATTCTCAACTGGTGGGTTGCGACCCAAATGGCGGTTTTGAATGGGTGTCTGATTTTTAAATATAATGGAAAAAATACTCATCTGAATATAAATGACTAAAACCAGGTAGAACGTTTTTAGAAATGATAATGAACCTAACTTTTTGAATAATTTCATCCCTGAACAATTTTTCTTCAATCCCAGTATTTTTAATATGGAGCTATTAGCGCTGTTTAGTTGATTTTGTGGTCGCAAACCAGTAAGCTTATTAACATTCTTAATCAATAATATGGGCAAAATTGAATTATTGACAATGAAAAAGGTGGGAATGTTTTTCCTTTGTCATATTGTTGTCACATTTACTATCATGGCATAAAAATACATAAATCCAGATTGTGTTATGGCCTTTTTTCGCAATGCAAATATTGGGTTGCGACAGACAACCTGGTTGAATTTGGGTCCTGAGGCACAACCAGTTAAGAACCACTGGTTTAGAATGTAGATTGATGGTGTTAACTTCACAGTAAATACACTGAGGTTTCCAACACACTCCTTAGATCTCTGAGGGCTGATTGCAGCTCCAGCCCAGATACCCCCAGCAGCTTTCTGGCTGGACAGTTGGAGGTGCTTGAGTCATTGGCATGTGCGAACAGTCTACCTACTCCCCAGCCCATTACCTGCACTGGCAGCCTTGCTGGAATACTACCAGTGCAGACAGGCTGGGGAGCAGACATGCAATACCTATTACCACCTGTCTCAGAGTAACCATCATTAGTTGTTGACCTTTCATATTTTAAATGGTGTAATGGGATATTAAAATATCAATTTGATCGGAGTTTAAACAGTTTGCCTTTTAATTCTCTTGCTCTTTCTTCCCTCCGTTTGTCCTTCCTTCTCAGGTGTGTGGAAGGGTCTGGTGGCCCGTATCATCATGATCGGTACCCTGACCGCCCTGCAGTGGTTCATCTACGACTCTGTGAAGGTCTACTTCCGCCTGCCCCGTCCCCCTCCCCCAGAGATGCCCGAGTCCCTCAAGAAGAAGCTGGGCCTCACCGAGTAACGAAACAAATAGCAATTCAAAATGGCGGCCTTATCAACAGCCATATAAGATGTAAGACAGCGGCCTTATCAAACACATCCTTCAGTTAACAACCGCCTAGCACACCGCTCTCTCTACCTGCTATAGTCATAGCTGTCCTGCCTGTAGCCCACCTACCCTGGGCTGGGCTACTGATCAGCAGGCTTGGGGTTGATTCAATTTTAATTTCTTGTCAGTTCTAGAAGTAAATTTTAAATGCACATTTTCTTAATTGAATGCAAGGTAATTGGAATTTCAGTTTACTTCCTGAACTTCCTGAAATGTAATTATCCCCAGCCCAACTGGTCATTGGTAATGACACATTAGGCATACTTAAAGATAAGAGGGAAGATGGTTCCCCCCTGTGGGGGTATAGAGGAAAGACTACGACATGAATGCAATCAGGTTTTAACACCCCACCATAGTTGGTTAATGTTCTAATAAATGTGGAAACAACAGTGTTTTGTCTTGTTTTTCAAGGATTGTGGCTGATAAGGAAGGTAATGTTTTGATTCCACTTTAGATATCTCTTTAGAGACTGACCATTGCCAGTAGTTGTGATTTTAGTTATGTTTTAAATATGGGGCTGTGATAACTTTCAACAGTCAGATTTTTTGCGCCGTCACCTAAAACTACATATTTATAGGGTTGGGTGGTATCTAGATTTTCATTCGCTTTGTGTACCATACCGGGGTATACAGTATTACCAGAAGTGCGCACAAGGGGTTCCATTTTTAATTGCACAAAACAACTTGGACAACTGGGATCTTGATCCAGGAGGGGATTGAATCCTTCAGAAAGATGAGTCCCTAGACAAATCCGTTGACTCCTTCTGCACTTATTGTAAAAGGCTTGACAGGTGAAAACTGGTGGAAGTTCATCATTGGGGTGGGTTTTCAGATCAGTACAGATAAAGAGGTAAGGACAGCATTTTGGTATTTGAAAGAGTGTCTCATGGTGAAGTACTCAAACAGCTGACATGTCAGGTCACCCATTACAGAGGCAATACACTTCCTGTGGGGGATGGAAGTTTAGGGCTTAGAGTTGATTACCTGCACTCAGGAGGCAGCAGGCAGACAAGGAGAAAGGACTAGGAGACAGAAGACGACAAGCCAAGGGTAAGACTTCATGTAAATATACTTTCATTTAGATTTTGGAGCAAGTGAAAGAGCAGTGGTGACCAGTGTCTGATTTTGGGGTGTCAAGTATGCGAAGCATGCACTATTAACCTATGATGGTGTGCAATACCCATCTGTACATGGGCTACCTGAGCCTATATGATGCACTGCTGCAATTTCAATCAGCCTATTGACCCTGGATATTTAGGCTATTAGTTGATTAATCGTGGTATCCTGTATTAAGGCCTTGTGATGTCATTGATTGGCAAGAAAAAGGCTAATACAGAACGACTGGTAAAAAGCAACAGGAACATGTATTTTTAAGTGTGAACACAGTACACAGGGTGTTATGTGAGGTGTAACTAACTTAAGTCTACTTAATTGCAGTGGTGGAAAGAGTACCCAATTGTCATACTTGAGTAAAAGTAAAGATACCTTAATAGAACATTTCTCAAGTAAAAGTGAAATTCACCCAGTAATTTACTACTTGAGTAAAAGTATTTGGTTTTAAATATACTTAAGTATCAAAAGTAAATGTAATTTCTAAAATATTGAAAAAGTATAAATCATTTAAAATTCCCTATATTAAACCAGAAGGCAGCATTTTCTTGTTTTTTAAATTTAGATAGCCAGTGGCACACAAACACTTAGACATAATTTACAAACTAAGCATTTGTGTTTAGTGAGTGCCACATCAGAGGCAAAAGGGATGACCAGGGATGTTCTCTTGATAAGTGCATGAATTTGACCATTTTCCTGACCTGCTAGTAACAAGTACTTTTGTGTGTCAGGGAAAATGTATGGAGTAAAAAGTACGTAATTTTCTTTAGGAATGTAGTGAAGTAAAAGTTGTCAAATACAGATTCTGCAAAAAACTACTTAGTACTTCAAAATACTTTTACTTAAGTACTTTACCGCACTGCTTAATTGTCGCATCTATCTCTTTGGCGACAGCTTCCGCTTTAAATCCAGCCTGGGACAAAGCCGTCACGTACTGACGAGCAACCAGAGTCCCACGCAGTGCATTCTCTGAGACAGGGCAATTTTTATCAAGGAAAATGGATGTGTGTACTGAAGATGTTTTCCTTCAAATTAGTTTTGAATGTTATGGACGATTAGTGTATCGTGCTTTATAAAACTGTGGTGATTATTAATAGACTAAAGCCTATTTATTATAAACCCAGATGAAATCGGGTTTACTGAAATATTTGTGTTAGGCCTAAATAAAATTCGCATCGCATTCTAGAATTTTTTTGCCTGTCCAAACAAAAATACTTTTAAGATTGTGTATAAAGTTTATGATTCAAATATGTACTCGCGCCTCGTCATATTCTTTGGATATCTATTTAAAGTTATGCGTCTCTGCCAATGTATTTTATCTACGATGTCGTCTACCCTCGGCCATATTGTCTATTTAGCAGATTGAGCGATGATGGAATGACTGTCTGTCTACTTTGCGAAAGTGGGACTGTTTTGAAATTGAATGTGTTGGCGACGTGCCATGCCCAAGAGATTATGGATTGCGCAAATTTAACGGTGGTCGTCCCATCTCATTCATCTGACTATTGTATTGGCCTGCCCTGTATCATCTTTACGGCATGGACAATTATATTTGTTTTTCTAGTAATCCAAAATATTATAATTGAAACAATGCATTGTTCATGGCCTACACGGATGACCTTGCCAAACGGATAAGGATCAAGCGAATTATCGCTCAATGTATTTATGCACACCGTGGCTGGAGGACGATGTCATTCAACATTCACTTGCAATAGATGAACAATTTTGCGGCACTACCCTGTACTTTATTCTTTCCACCTTGACTTCACCATTATGGCATTTGAGGAATAAAACTGTATTTCAACCATTGACCCATAATGTCTTTGCATGACTTAAAAAAGAAGTTACTCCTAACTCATTGGCCATATTGCTGCAGCTATCATCCCGAGAAAGAATGATGTTGGTAACACTGCCTAGGAATTAAAACCCTCTTCATAACACATTATGCGCTATGCATAATGGGCAGTGTTTAGCACTGCCCATATACTGGATACATATCGTCTATAGTCATCAGAGAAGCAGGACAAGTGCACCAGATGGAGCCTGTGACATTACAGGATTACAGGATAACTCCTTTAACAGTCTGCAGTCAAATTTGGCATCCGATTAGCAGAGCCTTCACCAGGCCGTTGGAGCACAGGGAGGAGAGGAAGAGCTGCAGCAAACTACAGTAGAACTCTGTGCCGTCACTGTGGCGCTTTTTGTAGTGCACCCTCGTTTTGGGCCTGTGTCACATGCACTGATTGTAGTGCCGCAGCTCACCCATCTGATTCCTCCCACCTGCCCTGTCTGGATTTGGATACAGCCGTTGTGTGAGGTGTTGTGGATGCAGGGGGAAGGCACCGTAGCTCTCGTCTAGTCTGACATGTTGATTACATGGTGGTATTTATACCTCGCAGCTCGGAGCATCGTCAAACAAAGCAAGTATTTGTTGTCTTATACCTGGGGAAGTTCAGGGTGTCCTGCTAGTATCAGCTCTGCTCGGTTATAAGGGTTGGGGCTCAGATGTTGATGTGTGTGTGTGTGTAAGAAATGGGTGTAGGAGGTGAAAGCCACATAGGACTACGAGCTGTAGAATCAAATGTACAAAACCGTCATCTGTAATCTCCGTGCAGTGCTGCCAGCCTGCCGTTTTAAAGAAACACAGGCTGTTTTTTATGAATGCATTACTTATTTAGTGAAACCTAAAGTCACCCTACCAAGGTCGACCAACGTGTTTGGCCAGCTTGGTTGATAGGGTTTATAATGTATGCCATTTATCCAAAGCGACTTACATCCTAGCATACATACATTTTTTTAACGTATGGTTGGTCCCAGGAATCGAACCTACTATCCTGGCGTTGCAAGAGTCACGATCTACCAACAAAGCTACAGAGGAAAAGGAAAGGAAACAGATGACCATTTGTTGTATATCTTTGGACGTGTGAAAGACCACTTCTGTTTCTCCACCTCTCTTTCCCCTTTCTCTCTTCATAGCGTTGAACATGGCCTCTATCCTTCAGAAGCTCATCACTCCCCTGTTCAGTGGGACCCCTGAGCCCGCCAGGAACAAGGTGACCGTGGTGGGGGTCGGCCAGGTGGGCATGGCCTGTGCTGTCAGTATCCTGCTCAGGGTAAGACCAGACCTGCTGTGTTTATACTCCTGTCAGATTACTACCCCTACTTTACCCCCTAGTGCTACAGTATTATAGTGTTTAGTCTATTGCACTGACACTGGATTACCCTTTGCCCTGAGACATGGCTGTAGACTCCTTAGATGCCATAGGAGTCTACTGTCATGTCTCAGGGCAAGCTTACTCTCTGCCTACTGATCTTCTCTCAATATTACACGTCCATCCATTCCCTCCTCATTACAGTGTTATTATAATGTTCAATACTTTATTGCTAAACTATAAAACAGGCTTTTAGACATGCAGAATATGTGTAATTGACTATCATTGCTTAGACTGATATTAGCTCAGAAGGGATTATAAATGTGTTTATAATCTGTTTTAAAGAGAGTATTATTCCTAGGCAGTGTTACCAACATAATTCTTTCTCGGGATGATAGCTTGCAGCAATGTGGCCAATGAGTTAGGAGTAACTTATTTTTGATGTCATGCAAAGACATTACGGGTCAATGGTTTGAAATATAGTTTTATTCCTCAAATGCCCATCATGGTGAAGTCAAGGTGGAAAGAATAACTGCACAGTCATTGTACATTTATCACATCTTACCCCCCCCCCCCCCCCCCCCCCCTTTTTCTCTTTCTCTTCAGGAGCTGGCTGATGAGCTGGCCTTGGTGGATGTGATGGAGGACAAGTTGAAGGGAGAAATGATGGATCTGCAGCATGGCAGCCTCTTCCTCAAAACGCCCAAGATAGTCGCCAGCAAAGGTGAGAGTGTGTAGTGCAATTGTGCACCAGGAAACCAGAAAACCAAGATGGACACCGTCTGTGTTAAATTAAGTACTCTCACTGAGAGGGGAAGTGTATGAAAGGGAGATGGGAAAAGGGTGAAAGGGAAATGTATGAATGCACTATTCTATTAATGATATGACAAATGATTGAAAATAATATTAGACACAAATGATATACAGTACTCATTGATTTGATATTCTTCCACGGTCAGACTACTCTGTGACGGCGAACTCTCGTATCGTCGTGGTAACAGCGGGCGTTCGTCAGCAGGAGGGAGAGAGCAGGTTGAACCTGGTTCAGAGGAACGTCAACATCTTCAAACACATCATCCCTCAGATCATAAAACACTCCCCCAAGTGCATCATCATCGTGGTCTCCAACCCAGGTACACTCACATATGCATACTGTATATACCAGTGGAGGCTGGTAGGAGGAGCTATAGGAGGACGGGCTCATTGTAATGGCTGGAATGGAATTAATGGAACGGTATCAAACATATGGAAACCATGTTTGACTCCATTCCATTCCAGCCATTACAATGAGCCCGTCCTCCTATAGCTCCTCCCACCAGCCTCCACTGGTACATACACACCTAAATAAACACACACCAAGTACACTCTCACACACAGACACCATAGACTCAGAGCCATTAATTTAGATATATAAATATATGGCTCTGCAGACACTCACATATACTGTAGTACCTACACACACTTGAATGCAAACGCTTACACATCCCAGCTACACACACATAGATACACACTAACACAGATACAAACTCACACACCAGATACAGTAGTGTTCTTCAAACACCTTGTTATGGAAGTCTAACCCCAGAAATCTCTCCCTGGCTGTAGTTGATGTGCTGACCTACGTGACCTGGAAGTTGAGCGGCCTTCCCAAGCACCGTGTCATCGGCAGCGGCACCAACCTGGACTCTGCCCGTTTCCGTTACCTGATGGCCGACAAACTGGGCATCCATGCTACCAGCTTTAACGGATGGATCCTGGGAGAACACGGAGACACCAGTGGTGAGTGTGTGTGTGTGTGTGTGTGTGTGTGTGTGTGTGTGTGTGTGTGTGTGTGTGTGCATACGTACAGTACCAGTCAAAAGTTGACACACCTACTCATTCAAGGGATTTTCTTTATTTTTACTATTTTCTACATTGTAGAATAATAGTGAAGACATCAAAACTATGAAATAACACATGAAATCAAAAAAGTGTTAAACAAATCAGATTTTAGATTCTTCAAAGTAGCCACCCTTTGCACACTCTTGGCATTCTCTCAACCAGCTTCAACTGGAATGCTTTTCCAACAGTCTTGGAGTTCCCACATATGCAGAGCACTTGTTGGCTACTTTTCCTTCACTCTGCAGTCCAACTCATCCCAAACCATCTTAATTGGGTTTAGGTCTGGTGATTGGAGGCCAGGTCATCTGATGCAGCACTCCATCACTCTCCTTCTTGGTCAAATAGCCCTTACACAGCCTGGATGTGTGTTGGGTCATTGTCCTGTTAAAAAACAAATGACAGTCCCACTAAGTGCAAACCAGATGGAATGGCGTATCACTGCAGAATGCTGTGGTAGCCATGCTGGTTAAGTGTGCCTTGAATTCTAAATAAATCACTGACAGTGTCACCAGCAACGCACCCCCACCCCACCACACCTCCTCCTCAATGCTTCACGGTGGGAACCACACATGCGGAGATCATCCATTCACCTACTCAGCGTCTCACAAAGACACAGCGTTTGGAACCAAAAATCTCAAATTTGGACTCATCAGACCAAAGGACAGATTTCCACCAGTCTAATGTCCGTTGCACCTGTTTATTGGCCCAAGCAAGTCTTCTTATTATTGGTGTCCTTTAGTAGTGGTTTCTTTGTAGCAATTCGACCATGAAGGCCTGATTCACGCAGTCTCCACTGAACAGTTGATATTGAGATGTGTATGTTACTTGAACTCTGTGAAGCATTTATTTGGGCTGCAATTTCTGAGGCTGGTAACTCTAATGAACTTGTCCTCTGCAGCAGAGGTAACTCTGGGTCTTCCTTTCCTGTGGCGGTCCTCATTAGAGGCAGTTTCATCATAGCGCTTAATGGTTTTTGCGACTGCACTTGAAGAAACTTGGCACTTTCCGGATTGACTGACCTTCATGTTTAAAGTAATGGACTGTCGTTTCTGTTTGCTTATTTGAGCTGTTCTTGCCATAATATGGACTTAGCCATATTTGGTCAAAGATCATCTTCTGTATACCACCCGACCTTGTCACAACACAACTGATTGGCTCAAACGCATTAAGGAAAGAAATTCCACAAATTAATTTAAGACACATCTGTTAATTGAAATGCATTCCAGGTGACTACCTCATGAAGCTGGTTGAGAGAATGCCAAGAGTGTGCTAAGCTCTCATCAAGGCAAAGGTGGGCTACTTTGAAGAATCTCAAATATATAATATGTACATTTGTCCTAATTATTAACCATAAACACATACGTACGTACAGTACCAGTCAAAGGTTTGGACACCTACTCATTCCAAGGTTTTCCTTTATTTTTACTATTTTCTACATACAATAGTGAAGACATCAAAAGTATCAAATAACACATATGGAATCATGTAGTAACCAAAAAGTCTTAAAGAATACACACTCAGGAAGTCTGAAAACGTGTGTATTCCATTCAAATGTGCTACTGAATTCTTCGACTATAAGTAGCAGCGACCCCATTCTTGAGGGTCACTGTGATAAAGGTGAGGGACAGAGATCTGTTAGTCTGGGCTGTCTGGACCCTACAGGTCCAATGCAGCAATTTTTATATCAATATCAAATAATTTCTGGGTAACAATTAAGTACCTTACTGTAATTGTTTTTAATTAAAATGGTCCAAAATAGCTTCTTAGCAATAATTTTGCTTGGACTGTCTGGGAGTGGGAGGGGAGAACTAGCTGTTATGGACAGAGGTTTCTTACTGGTCTATTAACTAATTTACCGCCTGGTGATGTCACTAGGTAGGCCAAAACTCACTTCCACCAAAACAGGCAAAAATTTCAGCCGGTCTTTTCAAACATCTCTTACACTAAAAGGGCATTATCATAATTTTCACAATTTCACAGTATTATTACAACCTCAGTGTGGAAATATATATAAAACACAGGATCACGTTTTTTTGACTGTACTGGGCCTTTAAGGAGATAACAGGTAATAAGGTTAAGTGTGTGTGTGTGTGTGTGTTCCAGTCCCTGTGTGGAGCGGCACTAACGTAGCAGGCGTTAACCTGCAGACACTGAACCCTGACATCGGTACTGATGCTGACCAGGAGAACTGGAAGGAGACTCACAAACAGGTGGTTGACAGGTAATGTACACAGCACCGTACCAACACAAACTATTACCTCTATTACTTTTGTTGTATAGACTCTTAAGGGGGAAAAAAGGTGTCATCTAGAACCTGAAAGGGTTCTTCGGCTGTCCCCATAGGACAAATCAAATCTATTTATAAAGCCCTTTTTACATCAGCAGATGTCACAAAGTGTTTTTACAGAAACCCAGCCTAAAACCCCAGAGAGCAAGCAATGCACAGTGGCTAGGACAAACTCCCTAGAAAGGCAGTAACCTAGCAACAATCCTATACAGGAACCAGAGGCTCTGAAGGGTGGCCAGTCCTCTTCTGGCTGTGCCGGATGGAGATTATTAGAGTACATGGCCATTAAGGCCAGATTGTTCTTCAAGATGTTCATAGATGACCAGCAGGGTCAAATAATATTCACAGTGGTTGTAGAAGGTGCAACAGGTCAGCACCTCAAGAGTAAATGTCAGTTGGCTTTTCATAGCCGAGCATTCAGAGGTTCGAGACAGCAGGTGAGGGAGAATCGAAAACAGCAGGTCTGGGACAAGGTGTCACATCCGGTAAACGGGTCAGGGTTCCATAGCCGCAGGCAGAACAATTGAAACTGGAGCAGCAGCACGACCAGGTGGACTGGGGACAGCCAGGAGTCATCAGGACATGGTTTCCCAAACTCGGTCCTGGGGACAACAAGGGGTGCACGTTTTGGTTTTTGCCCTAGTACTACACAGCTGATTCAAATAATCAAAGCTTGATGATGAGTTCATTATTTGAATCAGCTGTGTAGTGGTAGGGCAAAAACCAAAACATACACCTCTTGGGGTCTGCAGAACCAAGTTTGGGGAACGCTTCCATAGGAGAACCCTTTGAAAGAACCCTTGTTTGTTCCAGGTAAAACCTTTTTGGCACCAAGAAGAACTGTTTTGGGTTCCATGTATAACCCTTTCCACAGAGGGTTCTACATGGAATTTTACCTGGAACCCCCAAAAAATATCCTATGGGGACAGCCGAAGAACCCTTTAGGAACACTTTTTTTCTAAGAGTGTATTTGAGTCATCCTCATACATGTAGTTTGACTCTCACTGTAATGGAGTCCTGGATATATTGAGCCCAAGGGCACAACTGCAGCCTGATCACTTCCACAAGTTTATTCCCTGTCAGCCCTGGGATTCAAACTGGCAATCGTCTGGTTACTGGCCCGCTTCTCAAACCTCAAGGCTACTAAAATAAAATAAAAAGTGTAATTGTGTGTTCCAGTGCCTATGAGGTGATCAAGTTGAAGGGCTATACTAACTGGGCCATTGGCCTGAGTGTAGCTGACCTCACTGAGAGCCTCATCAGGAACATGAACAGGATCCACCCTGTCTCCACCATGGTGAAGGTGAGAGACACACTCCATACACGTACTGTATGCACACGCACACTTGGCCTTCTCACACCACTGAAGGTGTGCGGTTATTCCCTGACCGCACAGTCTGTTGTATGTAAATGCTTACACAACAGATATGTAACCGATAAAAAAACAGACATATAGACACCTTTGCACAAAACTCAAGATGATGCCGTTGCTCGACAGGGCATGTACGGGATCGATGACGAGGTGTACTTGAGCCTGCCGTGCGTGCTGAATGCTGGGGGCGTGGCCAGCGTGATCAACATGACCCTGACGGACGACGAGATCGGCCAAATAAAACAGAGCGCTGACACACTGTGGGACATCCAGAAGGACCTGACTGATGTGTAGCGACACTAACAGAACACCAAGGGGCGCCACATTCCACTCAACCCCTAGGATGTGTCCCAATAATATCTCCTTTCTCCTCGTGTGCATTCGTTCACTACTTCCCACAAATCTAAAATCAAGTGCACACTTTGGGAGAAAGGAGAGATAATTGGGACATAGCCCCAACTCTCCTTATCACCTATTACTCAACATATGCCACTTAGCAGACGGACGCTTTTATTTAAAGCGACTTACAGTACAGTGAGTGCATATAGTTCTAATATGTGTTTTTGATCCGTGTGGGAATTAAACCCACAGCTTTTGCATTGCTAGCCTCGCTCTTAAAGAGCAACTGCCCCTATAAAACAACTTCTCATTTATAAAACCGCCTATGTGGCAAATTTACTACAAAGTGTAAATGGGATAATTTTTGGTCATAAAGTCAGTCTCATCCAAAATGTTGTGAGACTTGTGGTCGTGACTGCATCACAACGTAAATGAAGGTTAGGTTTGTTTCATTCCTGCCCACAGCTGGCAGCACTCAATTAATCATCAATTTGGGAGGTGAAGCTGCAAATGATCCAATCTTACTGCCTATGGTAAATTTGGGTTTACTTTGGATATCCATATTGGGCTAGTTAGGGACCATCAGTAAATGACACAATGTACATGGGCCAATATGTTAATTCCAATAGCTAAAAATGTCAATGACTTAAAAACCTCAAACTAATTATAATTGAAATAAATGTATATACAAATATTGAATGCATTTGATGAGAAAACTAAAAGGTGTTCAACGTGAAAATATTGTCTTTTACATTGTAATTTGTTGACAGTCCATAACTAGCCCCGGAGATAGGCTATCCAAAGAGAAACCAATTTTGCCATAGTCGCACACCAGCTGGCTGAAGCTAATTGGCTAAATAATTTGACTAACTCTTCCCACCTGCAAACACACAAGACACCCACATCATACCAGACCCCGAAACCAACTCAAGTTTCAATTCAGTCATGGCTGCTAGCATTTCTAATGAACCAAATCTAAAACGAGAGATAATCAGGAAGTGCAGTTGCCCTTTAACAACTGAGCCACACTGTTAAATGACACCGGTTCCAAAAATACACTTTCACAGTGTCACTGCTGTTATCTTTCACACTTGTAATCTTCATAGCTTTCCTGGCATCTGGGTGTTTGGTCTCATTGTCAAGAGCATTAGGTGTTAGGGTTACTTTGCACGTGGCTGCTTAACTGGAAAAGGTGCAGATGGAAGCGTCTTTGTTTCCCTGAAAAAGCGCTATATAAAAACCGTGAAAAGTGCTAGGCTATATAAAAACCATGTATCATTCAGATGTCAGCAAATGCTTCAGTCATTTTTCCCTTTTTAAATTGAAGGGTTATTAATCATGTTGGATGTGTAAAATAAAAGTGTTTATTGGTGTTGGAATGAATAAAGTCCTCAATCTTTGTTTTCAGAATGATTGAAACCATTATTAATCAACAATTTATTTGGTTCAGATTTAGAAGCATCATTTCTGTATTTTCATGATAATTTCATACATCCATGTACAAACACAATATACTATGTACAGCAACAGTTTTTTTCCCATTCATGCTCAGATTGAGCTCTAGGGTGTCAAACATTGCAGTATGTACTGGAGTCTCACAGTACTTGTCCTAACAACACACCATGGCGTGTGCCCTCAGTCTGACCAGTAGGAACGTGTCTGTCATGTCATCCCACATCAGTGTGATGGGGCAACCTCTCACAGTGAGGAGAATGTAAACATCGTGTGACCATGGTGAAGTGGTGTTACTGCTGTTAATTATGGTGGCGTGACAGTCCTGTTTCACTAGAGTTACTGTAAGTAGCCCGAGGACAGACATGTTTTTTTATTCTAATCACCTATCAGTGTTGACTTTGAGGGGAAACCCCTTTTAAAAATTAGTCCAGCAGAAGACTGTCAATACAATTGGACCACCAAATATTTCTATATTACATGATTTCTTTTAATAATTGACATTTGCTGCAAGTTATGGAATATAATTTTATTCAATGAGCTCAAAAAATAACTAATTGGTATTAGACGCATCAACGGAACATATAAAGACGCTCACATTAACAAATCATCGTTCCACATAGTTGGTTTTCCACATTGGTTGGTCTTGAAAATATAGATCTGAGTTTCCCTGACCGGAAAGAAAACAAATGTTTGACAGAAGTTTTAGGAGAGCTGATGCAACAGGAGACCAATCTGTGTTTTCACTGCGGGTCCCTGAAGAGACAACACACACACGACTCATATCGAGCAATATAATGTATAGAGACACATACAATCCACACATATTCATCTGATTTGAAATTATGGGACAAATGTGCTATGGAGGAAGCTACAACGGAGAGAGAATTATGCTCATTGCTCACCTAATTGTAAAGCGTCCTCTTTTCTGCCCTCTGATATGAAACGATAGTGTCCTCGCTCTAACAAATACATAGACTGTCCTTTTAAACTTTTGCTAAACCTTTCATACAACTGGTGGACCACTCTTTACACATAGTTATCAAAATCCCTTTAATTTCTGTAACTTTGGCAACAATAATGTAATTACATGTAAGTAGCCTTGCACAAACGAGCCGGAACGGCTCATCTCCTGTAGCGCGAGGCAGCTTGACCCTGAAGAGGACGCCAGTCTATCGCAGGGCCTAACCAGCAATCTTTCTCGTTAATGCTGAGTGCCAAGCAGAGAGGCATTGGGTCCCACTTTTAGAGTCTTTGGTATGACTTGGCAAAGGGATCGAACTCCCAACCTTCCAATCGCAGGGCGGACACTCTAACCACAAGGCCACTACATACTAATTAAATATTCACATATGGAACAAATGCACACATAATTGTATTGCTTAACGATAAAGACAACCGTAGACGTTACACAACTTTATGCATAAAAAGAGAAAGATCTTTCTTACGCGCGCCTTTTAAGTACATTATCGCCCAAGGAGTCCAGTTTCTCAGCTGAAACCAAGTACAGGCAATAGATGTTATTGTAACTTCTATTCAATGCACTTTTAATCAACCCAAATTCTAGTTTTGAGCGGTCTGTAGGATGCGCGTAAAATGTGGTTACCTGGGGCGCGCTCCAAGGATGAGACATTAACGTAACCAAGAGTAGCGCGAGCAAATGTGTCATTGAGGTCTGAAAACTAACAATAACATGTCGTCTTTATATCATTAAGTATTTTGAGGAAAATATTTTTATGCTACTGTAAAAGCACCATAGCAAACCAATATACATGCGTAAAAGGGTACCATGTTCCTACAAAATGAGAATTAGAATAATCATGCCATTGTTACTCTTTCAACCACCGGTTATTAATGAAAAGAACATTCAATAATGCATTAAGCCTAGAAGAGTTCTCCGATACAGTATATCAAAGCACATCATTATCCCTATATTTAGGCAAATAGTTTACTTACTTTAATTTCTATAGGATGTCTTCAGTTGCTCGCTACTAAATATGGTATTTGCATCTACAGTCGTGGCCAAAAGGTTTGAGAATGACACAAATATTAATTTTCACAAAGTCTGCTGCCTCAGTTTGTATGATGGCAATTTGCATATACTCCAGAATGTTATGAAGAGTGATCAGATGAATTGCAATTAATTGCAAAGTCCCTCTTTGCCATGCAAATGAACTGAATCCCCAAAAAACATTTCCACTGCATTTCAGCCCTGCCACAAAAGGACCAGCTGACATCATGTCAGTGATTCTCTCATTAACACAGGTGTGAGTGTTGACGAGGACAAGGCTGGAGATCACTCTGTCATGCTGATTGAGTTCGAATAACAGACTGGAAGCTTCAAAAGGAGGGTGGTGCTTGGAATAATTGTTCTTCCTCTGTCAACCATGGTTACCTGCAAGGAAACACGTGCCATCATCATTGCTTTGCACAAAAAGGTCTTCACAGGCAAGGATATTGCTGCCAGTAAGATTGCACCTAAATCAACCATTTATCGGATCATCAAGAACTTCAAGGAGAGCGGTTCAATTGTTGTGAATAAGGCTTCAGGGTGCCCAAGAAAGTCCAAGCGCTAGGACCGTCTCCTAAAGTTGATTCAGCTGTGGGATCGGGGCACCACCAGTAAAGAGCTTGCTCAGGAATGGCAGCAGGCAGGTGTGAGTGCATCTGCACGCACAATGAGGCGAAGACTTTTGGAGGATGGCCTGGTGTCAAGAAGGGCAGCAAAGAAGCCACTTCTCTCCAGGAAAAACATTAGGGACAGACTAATATTCTGCAAAAGGTACAGGGATTGGACTGCTGAGGACTGGGGTAAAATCATTTTCTCTGATGAATCGATTGTTTGGGGCATCCGGAAAAAAGCTTGTCCGGAGAAGACAAGGTGAGCGCTACCATCAGTCCTGTGTCATGCCAACAGTAAAGCATCCTGAGACCATTCATGTGTGGGGTTGCTTCTCAGCCAAGGGAGTGGGCTCACTCACAACTTTGCCTAAGAACACAGACATGAATAAAGAATGGTACCAACACATCCTCTGAGAGCAACTTCCCCCAACCATCCAGGAACAGTTTGGTGATGAACAATGCCTTTTCCAGCATGATGGAGCACCTTGCCATAAGGCAAAAGTGATAACTAAGTGGCTCGGGGAACAAAACATCGATATTTTGGGTCCATGGCCAGGAAACTCCCCAGACCTTAATCCCATTGAGAACTTGTGGTCAATCCTCAAGAGGCGTGTGGACAAACAAAAACCCACAAATTCTGACAAACTCCAAGCATTGATTATGCAAGAATGGGCTGCCATCAGTCAGGGTGTGGCCCAGAAGTTAATTGACAGCATGCCAGGGCGGATTGCAGAGGTCTTGAAAAAGAAGGGTCAACACTGCAAATATTTACTCTTTGCATCAACTTCATGTAATTGTCAATAAAAGCCTTTGACACTTATGAAATGCTTGTAATTATACTTCAGTATTCCATAGTAACATCTGACAAATATCTAAAGACACTGAAGCAGCAAACTTTGTGGAAATTAATATTTGTCATTCTCAAAACTTTTGGCCACGACTGTATAACAAGTCGATGGCTTCTTATTAACTGTCTTGACTGTCCCTGGTCCCCATTTAGTCATGAACTGGGTATTATATGAGGACATTCCTTCGCACCTCGTGCGTAACAGCGAGGTGCTGTTCAAACTGTCATCACTCCAGACACAAAGTTCATCCACAGGGTCGAAATATCTGATTCAGAGTTAAAAGTTTACAAATACGTTTTTCTCTCTTCCGGACCAACTCTTCCCTGCGTCATGGAAAGGCACTAAGATGTGACGTTTCGACCTCTCTGAACACACGAGTTTCATTACATAGAAAACATAGAGCATGTTACGAATTCCCTGAAGGTTGGTGACTGTTTTCAGCACCTCACTATAATGAGCTGCCCACTCAGTTTAGGGGGTACCATAAACCTGCCTTGAAAACTCTCTAGCCCTGTTTGTACCTGGTGCTAACATGGGTCCTTTGTCCTGATCTTGTCTACATTCGGATTGTGCCCACATTTCCATAAATATGTCTACACATGGTATTAAAATGTGTCTTATCCATCCACCGTGTCTGCATCGTGACCAGATTCTGGTCCTTTCCATTACGCAAATTATTTCACAGCTATTCTTTCGAAATAATATGTATTTATTGTAAAACATATTGATGTAATCAGTCAATGGTGCCACCTGTCAATAATTAGGGGGCGGAATAATGAGGATATAAATTCTTTCTCTGTGTAGATCAGTCTACACTACCAAGATATCCAGACATAATGTGTCTTAACTACCTCGGAAAGGTGGGCAGGATGTTCTCATCACAATATGTCCTTTGATTGTGTCCACATTTTTATACAGGAGTAGACAATCAGAATGTCAACAAGGTCAGGACAAATTATGCAAGTTAGAACCAGGTACAAATGGGGCTACTGACCTGTGTGACCGTTGCTAGGAGAAGTTACTAGGGGGACAGACATCTGCCGATCCTCTTGACTATACAGTTTACCCAATCAATGCAGTCTACCTCAAGCAGTGGCAGAGCAACATCTCTGTCTCTGCCCATCAACAACTGGACTCACTCATATCTCTGGACTTGTGGGATGGTTTGCATGCCCAAAGTGAGTTGTGTGACATGTATATATTGTTCTTAATAGTTTGTGGTTGCATTATGCATGTTGCCTCTGTATAGCTTGTAACCTGTAAACGTTCAGAGATCAGATATTTATACAGTCCTTTATTACTGCTCTTGTGATAAGTACAGTATATTCATTGCCTTTAATTTCCTTCTACATAACCTTTGCCATTTTTCATCCCCATATACTTCGTCAATGTGTATAAATTAAGTTCCCTGTGTGTCAACTCTAGGTCAGCAAATACGTAGAGCCGGGTCGCTCTCTTTCACAGCATGTATAACCCGTGTTCACCTGATTACAGTGTGTTCTTCCTAATGATCCCGGGGGTGTATTCTAACCGCTCTGTACACTGGTGCACGAGACCAGAAAATGTGACACTTCCTACTCGCTCGGTGTGAATGCCTGTTAGTTGACCCCGAAGACATCGTTAGTTTGACGAGGCAGACACGCTTCTGTTTGAGAATGTGTGGACCTAAGGGCGGTTGATCAATGTAGCCTATATTTTGTCAGATTTCCCCCCCCCCCATTTCATTTCCTATTCGTATTTTCTCAGAATTAATACATTATTATTATACATTGGCATTGAGGCAGGTGGATGATTGTTTTCACAGGTTGCCTGTGTTCAATTTGCAAATCTTGACAATTCCTTGAATGTCCAATTTCAAATTACAGGTAACTGCCAAAATAAAGGAAACATCAAGTGTCTTAATTGTGCGTTTGAGCCACCACGTGTCGCCAGAACCGCTTCAATGCTTAACGTAAAAAAGCCTGAAACTATATCCCCCACATTCTGGTCTTGACGAGAATAAAACATTTTAAAAAACGTTTGAGGTTCTCTTCTGCACTGTTCAACCAATCCAGTAAATGAAGGAGTGTTGGTTTGTTAACATCCAAAAGTGGAAGTCATGTCACTGCCTCGCTCTTCCATTTCCCCTGAAAACCGGAGGCTAGTATAGATTCTACAAGTGTCTGGAACTCTATTGGAGGGATGCGACACTATTCTTCCACAAGAAATTGCATAATTTGGTGTTTTATTGATGGTGGGGAAAACTGTCTCAGGCGCCGCCCCAGAACCTCCCATAAGTGTTGAAATGGGTTGAGATCTGGGGACTGACACACCCTTCTTCCAAAGTCACAAATATTTTATTCTAGTCATGGTAGCCAAAATAATGTGCAACTGGGCTTTTTAAAATACATGACAAAGCATGATGAGCTGTTAATTGCTTAATTAACTCAGGAACCACATATGTGTGGAAGCACCTGCTTTCAATATACTTTGTATCCCTCATTTACTCAAGCGTTTCCTTGATTTTGACAGTTACGTGTACATCACTCGTTTTTAAAGCAGCATTGCCTGTTCTTTTAATCTGAATTTTGTGTAAAAAAAAAAGATTGTCAGGCACATTTTGTTTTTAAAAACACACTACTTCAAGTATGTATTTACAAAAGATACATTGAGTAAAACATCTCTCTGACGAACCTCTTAATACATTAAGTAGAAAGTGACAAAGCCCAGCTGCTGTGAGACCATCAATATCTGGGTTGTAGAGACACATCTGTAGCATTGGATGCATTCGTTTTAGCTCGCCCAGTGCCCCAGGTGGGTGGAAATTTTCATTTTTAGGAAGGAATAGTTTAAAACGTGTAAATTCAACTCACCCGGTGTCCTGGACAAGCTTAAATGAATGTACCCATTTGTGACCCATTGTGCGCACAGGGCAAGTCATCTTCAACAGCTTAGTATTTAGTGATGCAAAACATTCTGAACATTGCAGATAGGGAATTATGTCAGCTCTATTTATTCTATCTGACAATCATATCTGTTCTACACAATACATTTCTATCTGAATGTTCTGTAAAGCTACATCCTCCTGAACAGCACACAGGTGTAACACAACTGTACTCTAAACAGCCATACAAAAATTCCAGAAACTCTTCATCAAGTAACCAAAACACTTCTCTGACTGTACAGATAACATTCCAGAACAACATTCTAGAAGAAAGACTGCTGTAACAGATTCAAGACTTCTCCTCCATAGCGATGTCCAATCCAGTGGTTGGTCCAGTCACATGTCAATCATCATAATCAGTCGATCAGGAACGGGCAGTGACACAAAGGGCCCAATTCACCCATTGGGCCTTGAAATAAAGTAGTCCCTTAGTAACAACGTCCATCGATGGCAACCAGGTTATGAGACCGTTTCCGTCAAAGGAAACTTTACGATACCAGTTGTATTCATACGTCTGCCCAAAGAAACCTTATTTTCCTTTGATCAGAAAGAGGTTCCTGATTCACAGCTTTGACCTTTGACATGGGGGTAGTCTTGGCCAATAGTTGACCAGTAGAGAAAAGTCACCAATATAAACTATTATAAATAGAGTAAAGGGATTTCATATCCTCCAATCCAAAGATGTTCACTGTTATACCATATTGTTGCTCTCGCCGACTTTGTCCACAAACTGAAAAAAGATACAAATGTATTATCAGTAAACCACAATCTTTGTCATTTAAGGGTGGTTCGCCGGACACAGATTAAGCCCAGTCCTGGACTAAGAAGCAAGCTCAATTAATAATCTTAACTGAAAGTGTTTTTGTTGTTCTTCAAGACTAAGCTTAATTTGTGTCTAGAAAACTTGCCCCTGGAGACAAAGGGCAATGGTGCAAGGCGCAAAGAGCCGGAAACAGCTGACTTTGGCAATTCTGTGAACTTTATCACATTACACATGTCAAATAAACTTGAAACGTGATACTTACTCCACTAATCCCTGGGAGGTTCAGTATGGACCCGAGGACAGGCACCCTCCTGATGAAGCCTACTGCCACTGGGAAGAAGCCCCTGGAAAAGAGAAGAGAGACATTTGGGGTGAATCTCAAAAGTATTTCTTGATTTTTCAAATCCTGCTCCCTCACCTACTTCGCAAAATGTTAGAGGGAAGCGAGGAGAGCATTGGAGAAGATCTGAGAAGTTCCGTCTCCTCCAATGTTCTCCTTGCTTCTCTGAGGTTTTGAGAAAGGAGGAGAGAGAGAGAGGAAGCAGGGAATCAAGAAAAAAACATGGCCCAAAAATAAGTTGGTTAAAATATTTGGCTAACTGTCCATTTCAGACCAACTGACCGGAATAAGAGGAAGAAGCCATAGATCTCCAGCACCACTCCAATGATAGGCCAGCCAATCAGAACCACCAGCACACCCCCCAGGAAGAAACTCGTGGCTTTAAATTTGTGTCTCTGGAAGAAGAATTTGAAGGTACGCTCCAAGCCGATGACAAAGGATAGGCCTGCTACAAACAATATCTGACACACAAACACAGGGGTAAGAAATAAAAGGTTAGAGGATTTTTCAAATCCCATGACAGTATACTACTGCACTACTAGCCTGGTGGCATCCAAATTGATTTAGCTACATTTCACTTCAACAGTGAAACGTAGTAGTGAAAGCATTTTGGATGCAAGACTAGTGCAGTACAGTATGTCATTTCACTTAATTTAGCTATGTAAACAACTGGAGGACACATACCAGCTAGACAAGTCACTAACACAGTGATCTGATCAGAGACACTGATAGTACTAGTGCTGTAGATTAGTAGGCAGTGCAATACAACAGAGAATCATCAAAGCCCTCCACAAATCAAGGCCTAAAATTAACAGATTTTGTCATTGGCAGGTAGAATATCTAATTCACCAGCCACATTGGCAGGTGGTCACACTAAGGGATCGTATAGTGTGAGCATTTCATAAGAATATTTATAAGTCAAATATGAGCACATGCGAGTTGTGATTTATACTGTATCAAAGGAAATGCTGCAGTAGCTGTTTTCAAAGTATTTTTGCCATTTTGTTTTATTATCTGGTAATTACACAAAGAACTATGAATCCTAATGTTACATCTTTTATTAATTTTTTTTACATTTATTTAACTAGGCAAGTCAGTTGAGAACAAATTCTTATTTTCAATGACGGCCTAGGAACAGTGGGTTAACTGCCTTGCTCAGGGGCAGAACGACAGATTTGTACGTTGTCAGCTCGGGGATTTGAACTTGTAACCTTTACTAGTCCAACGCTCTAACCACTAGGCTACCCTGCCGCCCCTATCTCTCACCTCGCCCAGCAACACTGCCTGGCTGAAATACTGCCTAGAAGAAATGCGCACAGGCATAAAATTAGTCTAATTTACTCAAAACCTTACTAAAGTGAGACTTTGTCCTCTTGTTTCTTGGCTATTTACATTTTCTTTACATACTAGTTTTTAATGTTTGAGTTTGCTTCTAGTGCTAGCGAAGAAGAAACGTCCTCAGCTACTAGTCAGATTCTCGGGAAACGCTCTTTTCACGCCACTTTTTCATAACAGATTAGGAGAATTAACATAGCAGGTTAGGAGACTGAGGTTAAATTTAGGGGAAATACTCTCCTAACCGGCTATGAAAATTCCTTTGTAATCAAAGTGGCGTGAAAAGAGTGTGGCCTCATTTGAGTGGTAAGGCGAAAGTAACCCACTGTAGATGAAAGTCAAGGAGTGAAGTCAGGGGAGGTGCATCTGCCACAGCCAAAAATCGGACACTGTAGTGATTTTCAAACAGCTAGGCTCAGATCAACGTGGCAGTGTCAACATAGCTGCTATTGTTTATCAATGTCTGTCTGTATAAATGTCAAAATGAACTTTTCTATACCCCCATATCACACACTGGAAACATAACGTGTGTATAATTCATTGGTTAGACTAGAAAGGTCTCAAATATCACTTTATTTGTATCACCTGTAGCTTTAAGATATGACAAAGTTGGTTCCTGTTTTAGTCGTGTATTTTGCCACACTCACGTGTGTCAAACAAAATCACCATAATGACTGGTTGGCAAATTGTGCCCCACACAATGCAGGTGATGGCTGCTGCATGGTGCCGTCGGTGAGAAGCAACTGCAGCGACTTCAAAAACGGCATGACCTTTGATCACATGATTTTTGTAAAGTTCATGGAGTCGACATGTTTTATAACCATAATGCAACACACTTTGAAAGGTGGTGACCAACGATGGTCAATTACTTGACAAAAGTGATCCGCTTGAACTTGCCCCGTCCCTCAGATTCTCACAGGCACTACACGTGATGATTGGAATGGCCCCGTTACCACAGTAACCTTAAAGGGGCAGCTGAAAAGGTCTAATCTGTGATATTTTGGTTAAAAGACTCCGGTGACAAAATATTTAAATGACATTGCGCAACATTCCAAATTTCTTACAAGTAATACAGTTCTTGTTTTACAAACATTACTATGCATGCACATCAGTGTTTTGTCTTCTGTGTGTAAATAGGGCTGTGACGATACCATGGCAATATTCTTTGCATAGCAAAAAAAATCAAATGAAAAAGCACAAAGCAGAGCAATCTCTTGCTGTACGTACAATATTGTGTGCTATAACTTGGAAAATAAATACATGTTACTTGGGATGACAACATAATGATGTTTGTTTCGAACAAGATGTTAAATCCGTTTCGTGTTTTGTTTCCTTGCCACGGCACTAACGAGTATTGCGATACTGGTATCGCCCCAGCCCTAGTAAAATATCTAACCTACCTGCTACATTGGCTGGTAGATAAAAATGTTCGTTTTGGGCCCTGTCCACAACTCTAGCTAAAACTTTTTTTCCCACAGTAACTCTGCGTTTAAGGAAGTGGCACCACCATTGAAACATCTGAACAAAAGATTTTTAGAACTAGGATAGACCACAGCCTGTAGTTTCCAATGGGAACAAATGAGTCATAGTGGGCAGAACAAGCAAAGGAGGTGGGCAGAGCCAAGCACAAGCTAGCGAGATCCTATTGGCACGTTCTAGCGAATATTTGCATTTTTCCGCGATGGAACACCTACTCTGTGAAGTGTTCTTGTGCAATAACTCCACTCGCCTTTGCACTCCTAAACAACGCAATTTAAAAAGTCTTTGAAAAAGGGTAAAGTCTACAAAACTTTGTCCACTCTGTTCAAAACAGATTTTAGTTTTAGGAACAGAAAACATTGATATCAAATGTTTCATTAATGAGAAAAGGTGCAGAATTTCAGCCAAAATCCCTCTCGTTCCATCTTCTCCCACTGCCGGCCACTGGTCTTCCATAGAAATATCTGTCTCATTGTTCTCTGTCGGAACTGTTGAGGGATACGAACATGGGCGAGGGAACTGAACAGTGCAGGACTAAAGTTGGGGAAAGCTTTGGCAATGTAAACATATGTTTCCCATGCCAATAAAGCTCCTTGAATAGAAATGAAAGATGAACATTATTCATCGCATTTACCATGTTCCAAGATGGCGTAGCAGTCGGCGTCGGTTTTGTTTGTCTTGTCCCATGTATATATAGTTTTCTTTGTATATAATTCGTACATATTTTTTATATTTTTAATTTCCAACTACGGACTGAACATACTCTCCTGCAACCCGCCTCACCCAATGTGGTATGGATCTGCTATTTTTCATACTTTGAACCGGAACCCACTTCAGCAGCTAGCCAGCTAACTAGCTACTAGCTAGTAGTCAGTTAACGGTGATGACCACTAGCAGTGGTTAACTCAGACATCAGCCAGCCTCAGCCTGGCCAATTCCTGCCAGTCTGCACAGCGCGATATCAACCCAGAGCATATCGGACTGCTCTCCCAAATGTCAATATGCTTTGTCTATTGCTGTTTTGGTTAGTGATTTTTGTCTTATTTCACTGTAGAGTCTCCAGCCCTGCTCAATATGCCTTAGCTAGCCCTTTTGTTCCACCCCCCACAGATGCGTTGACCTCACCTGGCTTAAGTGGTGCCTCTAGAGACAAAACCTCTCTCATCATCACTCAATGCCTAGGTTTACCTCCACTGTACTCACATCCTACCATACCCTTGTCTGTACATTATGCCTTGAATCTATTCTTCCGCGCCCATAAATCTGCTCCTTTTACTCTCTGTTCCGAACGCACTAGACAACCAGTTCTTATAGCCTTTAGCCGTACTCTTATCCTACTCCTCCTCTGTTCCTCTGGTGATGTAGAGGTTAACCCAGGCCCTGCAGCCCCCAGCATCACTCCCATTTTCCAGCTGCTCTCATTTGTTGACTTCTGTAACCGTAAAAGCCTTGGTTTCATGCATGTTAACATTAGAAGCCTCCTCCCTAAGTTTGCTTTATTCACTGCTTTAGCACACTCCGCCAACCCGGATGTCCTAGCCGTGTCTGAATCCTAGCTAAGGAAGGCCACCAAAAATCCAGAAATGTCCATCCCGAACTATAACATTTTCCGACAAGATAGAACTGCCAAAAGGGGCGGAGTTGCAATCTACTGCAGAGATAGCATGCAGAGTTCTGTCATACTATCCAGGTCTGTGCCCAAACAATTCGAGCTTCTACTTTTAAAAATGCACCTTTCCAGAAACAAGTCTCACCGTTACCGCTTGTTATAGACCCCCCTCAGCCCCCAGCTTTGCCCTGGACACAAAATGTGAATTGATCGCCCCCTATCTATCTTCAGAGTTCGTACTGTTAGGTGACCTAAACTGGAACATGCTTAACACCCCGGCCGTCCTACAATCTAAGCTAGTTGCCCTCAATCTCACACAAATTATCAAGGAACCTACCAGGTACAACCCTAAATCCGTAACCATGGGCACCCTCTTAGATATCATCCTGACCAACTTGCCCTCTAAATACACTTCTGCTGTCTTCAACCAGGATCTCAGCGATCACTGCCTCATTGCCTGCATGGGTAATGGGTCCGCGGTCAAACGACCACCCCACATCACTGTCAAACGCTCCCGAAAACACTTCAGTGAGCAGGCCTTTCTAATCGACCTGGCCCGGGTATCCTGGAAGAATATTGACCTCATCCCATCAGTAGAGGATGCCTGGTTGCTCTTCAAAAGTGCTTTCCTCACCATCTTAAATAAGCATGCCCCATTCAAAAAAATGAAGAACTAAGAACAGATATAGCCCTTGGTTCACCCCAGACTTGACTGCCCTTGACCAGCACAAAAACATCCTGTGGCGTTCTGCATTAGCATCGAAAAGCCCCCGCGATATACAACTTTTCAGCTAAGTCAGGAACCAATATAATCAGTCAGTTAGGAAAGCTAAGGCTAGTTTTTTCAAACAGAAAATTGCTTCCTGTAGCACTAATTCCAAAAAGTTTTGGGACACTGTAAAGTCCATGGAAAATAAGAGCACCTCCTCCCAGCTGCCCACTGCACTGAGGATAGGAAACACTGTCACCACTGATAAATCTACGATAATCGATAATTTCAATAAGCATTTTTCTACGGCTGGCCATGCTTTCCACCTGGCTACCCCTACTCCAGCCAACATCTCAGCACCCCCTGTAGCAACTTGCAGCACCCCCCCCCCCCCACCCCCACTTCTCCTTCACCCAAATCCAGACAGCTGATGTTCTGAAAGAGCTGCAAAATCTGGATCCCTACAAATCAGCTAGGCTAGACAATCTGGACCCTTTCTTTCTAAAATTATCAGCCGAAATTGTTGCTACCCCTATTACTAGCCTATTCAACCTCTCTTTCATATCGTCTGAGATCCCCCTCTTCAAAGGGGGAGACACTCTAGACCCAAACTGTTATAGACCTATATCCATCCTGCCCTGCCTTTCTAAAATCTTCGAAAACCAAGTTAAACAGATCATCGACCATTTCGAATCCCACCGTACCTTCTCCACTATGCAATCTGGTTTCCGAGCTGGTCATGGGTGCACCTGAGCCACGCTCAAGGTCCTAAACTATATCATAACCGCCATCGATGAAAGACAGTACTGTACAGCCGTTTTCATCGACCTTGCCAAGGCTTTCGACTCTGTCAATCATCACATTCTTATCGGCAGACTCAATAGCTTTGGTTTTCAAATGACTGACTCGCCAGTTCAATGTGTCAAATCGGAGGGCCTGTTGTCCGGACCTCTGCCAGTCTCTATGGGGGTGCCACAGGGTTCAATTCTCGGGCCGACTCTTTTCTCTGTATATATCAATGATGTCGCTCTTACTGCTGGTGATTCTCTGATCCACCTCTAGGCAGACGACACCATTCTGCATCTGGCCCTTCTTTGGACACTGTGCTAACAAACCTCCAAACGAGCTTCAACACCATACAACACTCCTTCCGTGGCCTCCAACTGCTCGTAAATGCTAGTAAAACTAAATGCATGCTCTTCAACCAATTGCTGCCCACACCCTCCCGACCGACTAGCATCACTACTCTGGACAGTTCTGACCGAGAACATGTGGACAACTACAAATACCTAGGTGTCTGGTTAGACTGTAAACTCTCCTTCCAGACTTACAGTAAGCATCTCCAATCCAAAATGAAATCTAGAATTGGCTTCCTATTTCGCAACAAAGCCTCCTTCACTCATGCTGCCAAACATACCCTCGTAAAACTGACTATCCTACCGATCCTTGACTTCGGTGATGTCATTTACAAAATAGCCCCCAACACTCTACTCAGCAAATTGGATGTAGTCTATCACAGTGCCATCCGTTTTGTCACCAAAGCCCCATATACTACCCACCACTGCGACCTGTGTGCTCTCGTTGGCCGACCCACACTACATATTCATCGCCAAACTCACTGGCTCCAGGTCATCTATAAGTCTTTGCTAGGTAAACCCCCGCCTTATCTCAGCTCACTGGTCACCATAGCAACATCACCCGTACCACGCGCTCCAGCAGGTATATTTCACTGGTAATCCCCAAAGCCAAAACTTCCTTTGGCCGCCTTTCCTTCCCGTTCTCTGCTGCCAATGACTGGAACGAATTGCAAAAATCACTGAAGCTGGAGGCTTATATCTCCCTCTCTAACTTTAAGCATCAACTGTCAGAGCAGCTTACCGATCACTGTACCTGTACACAGCCAATCTGTAAATAGCACACCCAACTACTTCATCCCCATATTATTACTTACCCTCTTGCTATTTTGCACCCCAGTATCTCTACTTGCACATCATCATCTGCACATCTATCACTCCAGTGTTAATGCTAAATTGTAATTATTTCGTCTCTATGGCCTATTTATTGCCTACCTCCCTACTCTTCTACATTTCTTCTACACTTCTACACTTCTACACTACACCCTACACTTCTACATTTGCACACTCCATCACAACTCAAGTGACCAATCGAAGCTCACCATAGCTTCCAACCCATACTGGGGATCCCGAGTAGGGGTTGGAATTGTCAAAGACTCCAGCCACCCTAGTCATAGACTGTTCTCTCTGCTACCGCATGGCAAGTGGTACCGGAGCACCAAGTCTAGGTCCAAGATGCTTCTAAACAGCTTCTACCCCCAAGCCATAAGACTCATGAACATCTAATCAAATGGCTACCCAGACTATTTGCATTACACCCCCCTCTCTTCTACACTGCTGCTACTCTCTGTTATTAACTATGCATAAGTCACTTTAATAACTCTACCTACATGTACATATTACCTCGACACCGATGCTCCCGCACATTGACTCTGTACCGGTACCCCCTGTATATAGCCCCGCTATTGTTATTTACTGCTGTTCTTTAATTATTTGTTATTCTTATCTCTTACTTTTTTTTGTATTTTCTTAAAACTGCATTGTTGGTTAAGGGCTTGTAAGTAAGCATTTCACTGTAAGGTTGTATTCGGCGCATGTGACAAATACAATTTGATTTGAGTGGCGCAGCACTCTAAGGCACTGCATCTCAGTGCTAGAGGCCTCACTACAGACCCTGGTTCGATTCCAGTTTGTATCACAACCGGACGTGATTGGTCCCATAGGGCGGCGCACAATTGACCCAGCGTCGTTAGGGTTTGGCTGCTTGTATAGTGTAAACGCCAGTCCCGTAGAGCATGGCGCTTGCAACGCCAGGGTTGTGGGTTCGATTCCTACGGGGGACCAGTATGAGGGGGAAAAATGTATGAAAAAATATGCAGTCACTACTATAAAATCGCTCTGGAGAAGGGTGTCTGCTAAATGAGTAAAATGTAAACAGCCGGTAAGAGGTACATTTGGGATCATTCTCGTAAATAAAGGAGGTGCACATACACGTAGCAGGGCATCTATCGCAAACATTATGATTATGTAGTAGGCTATAACTCACATTTCCAATGGCAAGAAGAGCCTTGTCAAAAAACAGGATCATCCCAAAGAAGAGGAAGAACACGCCAAAGCCTGTCAACCCCATCCCGATTTCTGTGGAGCCAAAAGAGAAGTCAATACATTTGTATTTGTTATGGATCCCCATTAGTTGCTGCCTAATCTTCCTGGGGTCCAGCAAAATTAAGGCAGTTTATACAATTTTAAAACATTACAATACATTCACAGATTTCACAACACACTGTGTGCCCTCAGGCCCCTACACCACTACCACATATCTACAGTACTAAATCCATGTGTATGTATAGTGCGTATGTTATCGTATGTGTGTGTGTGTGTGTATGCATGCATGTGTCTGGGCCAATGTTTGTGTTGCTTCACAGTCCCCGCTGTTCCATAAGGTTTTACTACTTGCGTCAGTTACTTGATGTGGAATAGAGTTCCATGTAGTCATGGCTCTATGTAGTACTGTGTGCCTCCCATAGTCTGTTCTGGACTTGGGGACTGTGAAGAAACCTCTTGTGGCATGTCTTGTGGGGTATGCATGGGTATCCAAGCTGTGTGACAGTAGTTTAGACAGACAGCTCGGTGCATTCAACATGCCAATACCTCTCATAAATAAAGTAGTGATGAAGTCAATCTCTCCTCCACTTTCAGCCAGGAGAGATTGACATGCATATTATTAATATTAGCTCTCTGTGTACAGCCAAGGGCCAGCCGTGCTGCCCTGTTCTGAGCCAATTGCAATTTTCATAAGTCATTTTTTGTGGCACCTGACCACACGACTGAACAGTAGTCAAGGTGCAGCAAAACTAGGGCCTGTAGGTCCTGCCTTGTTGATAGTGTTGTTAAGAAGGCAGAGCATCGCTTTATTATAGACAGACTTCTCCCCATCTTAGCTACTACTGAATCAATATGTTTTGACCATGACAGTACTCCAAGCAGTTTAGTCATCTCAACTTGCTCAATTTCCACATTATTTATTACAAGATTTAGTTGAGGTTTAGGGTTTAGTGAGTGTTTCGTTCCAATTACAATGCTTTTAGTTTTAGAAATATTTAGGGCTAACTTATTCCTTGCCACCCACTCTGAAACGAACTGCAGCTCTTTGTTGAGTGTTGCAGTCATTTCAATCGCTGTAGTAGCTGACGTGTATAGTGTTGAGTCATCCGCATACATAGAAACTCTGGCTTTACTCAAAGTCAGTGGCATGTCGTTAGTAAAAAATACAAGCAAGGGGCCTAAACTGCTACCCTGGGAATTCCTGATTCTAACTGTATTATATTTGATAGGCTTCCATTAAAGAACACCCTCTGTGTTCTGTTAGACAAGTAACTTTTTATCCACATTATAGCAGGGGGTGTAAAGTTATAACACATACGTTTTTCCAGCAGCAGGCTATGATCAATAATGTCAAAAGCTGCACTGAAGTCTAACAAGACAGCCCCCACAATCTATTTATCATCAATTTCTCTCAGCCAATCATCAGTAATTTGTGTAAGTGCTGTGCTTGTTGAGTGCCCTTCCCTGTAAGCATGCTGAAATTCTGTTGTCAATTTGTTTACTGTGAAATAGCATTGTATCTGATCAAACTATTTTTTCTCAGAAGTTTACTAAATGCTGGTAACAGGCTGATTGGTCGGCTATTTGAGCCAGTAAAGGGGGCTTTACTATTCTTGGGTAGCGGAATGACTTTAGCTTCCCTCCAGGCCTGAGGGCACACGCTCTCTCGTAGGATTAAATTGAATATGTGGCAAATAGGAGCGACAATATCATCTGCTATTATCCTCAGTAATTTTCCATCTAGATTGTCAGACCCCGGTGGCTTGTCATTGTTGATAGACAATCATTTTTTCACCTCTTCCACACTGACTTTACGGAATTCAAAAAGTACAATTCTTGTCTTTCAGAATTTGGTCCGATATACTTGGATGTGTAGTGTCAGCGTTTGTTGCTGGCATGTCATCCCTAAATGTTATTATTTTGCCAATGAAAAAGTCATTAAAGTAGTTTGCAATATGAGTGGGCTTTGTGATGAATGAACCACCTGATTCAATAAATGAAGGAGCCGAGTTGGCTTTTTTACCGAAATGTAATTTAAGGTGCCCCAAAGCTTTTGCTATCATTCTTTATATAATGTATCTTTGTTTCATAGTGTAGTTTATTTTTATTTAGTTTAGTCACATGATTTCTTAATTTGCAGTACATTTGCCAATCAGTTGGGCTGCCAGACTTAATTGCCATACCGTTTGCCTCATCCCTCTCAACCATACAATTTTTAAATTCCTCATCAATCCAAGGTGATTTAACAGTTTTTACAGTAATTTTCTTAATGGGTGCGTGCTTATTAGTAACTGGAATAAGTCGTTTCATAAATGTGTCAAGTGCAGCGTCTGGTTGCTCCTCATTACACACCACAGAACAGCAAATATTCTTTACATCATCAACATATGAATCACTACAAAACCTATTGTATGACCTCTTATACACTATATTAGGCCCAGCCTTTGGAACTTTGGTTTTCCTAGATATGGCTATTATATTGTGATCACTACATCCTATGGATTTGGATACTGCTTTAAAGCAAATATCTGCAGCATCAGTAAAAATGTGATCAATACATGTTGATGATTTAATTCCTGTGCTGTTTGTAACTACCCCGGTAGTTTGACTGACAACCTGATCCTGGTTGCAGGCACTGGTTACAGTTCAACGTTTTTTCCTGTGTGGGCAGCTTGATGATAGCCAGTCAATATTTTAATCACCCAGAAAATATACTTCTCTGTTGATATCACATACGTTATCAAGTATTTCACACATATTATCCAGATACTGATTGTTAGCACTTGGTGGTCTATAGCAGCTTCCCGCAAGAATAGGCTTTAGGTGATGCAGATGAACCTGTAGCCATATTACTTCAACATTATTTAACATTAGATCGTCTCTAAGCTTTACAGGAATGTGGTTCTGAATATAGACCGCAATACCGCCTCCGTTGGCATTTCTGTCTTTTCGGTAGATGTTATAACCATGTATTGCTACCACTGTATCAAAGGTGTTACCTAAGTGAGTTTCAGAGATAGTCCGAATATGAATGTCATATGTTACAAGCAAGTTGTTGACTTCATGGACCTTGTTTCTTAGGCTACATATGTTAATATGGGCTATTTTTAGCACTTTTCTGGGTTGCTTGATTGTTTTTAATGCTTTACTGGGAAGCTTATCAGAGGTAGGCTTAATCATGTTATTTACATGTTATACATTAAAGTCTAACTAGCTACATTGTTTCCATTGACATTGATTGACACCTAAAGCATCCATCCATATACTCTCTCTTGTCTGCACATCAGTTACTTTATGAGCAGGAGTAGGTAGGTAACTAACTAGCTATCGCCCATGATTTGACTAGTAGTGAAATAAGTTCATAATAGGTCGTTCATAAAACAGGGCGATGGGCCCAACTGGTCCCATTCATTCAACCTGGCTAGCTAGAAGGACTGCTCACAAAGAGAAGATACAACAACGCTTTAAACATGTCATTTATACATTAAAAGGTCTTACTCTGTGAATCCGTTAGAGAAATCATTTTGTCGGAAGTGTAGCGATTGGAAAATCACTTGTGCTCATTCAATAATCGTTAGATAGCGGTAGCTTGTTGAAGCAGAGGAAAAGCTGGCGCCACGTCTTCTTCGTCATTCACGCACGCTCAAATGACACGTTCGCGGGAAACAGTTCTGCGCGGTGCTGCGTAGAGATTTAGTTGTGATAAAAAGTCAAGATATGGGGGATGTGTGTGTTGCAATTTGTGAACAGAGATCTGTATATAATGACGAGATGCACATGTCTCCGTGCTAACAATTGGAGTCGTTGTCCCAAAGATGGGAAGGCAGGCGAGAAGCTTAAGCTTAGGTCCGAGATAAACCCATATAAACACATTAGGTTTATTTTGGACAGATTTTGGCGAGAGTGAACCCTCTCGCTTCGCCTCTTCCTCTCTGTTGTGAATATGTATTTTGCTACTATGTAATCCTTAACCCCAACAAAATTCTGCCTGGACTCAATACAACTGTGATTTCTTTTAGCGTTGCATCGCCATCTTTATGGGAAATGTGGTTCTCTGCTTGAAAAATATAGCTACTACAACACCCATGCGTAGGCAATCCGGAAGAGTGCAACCGGTGACGTGTCCAAGAAAATACTCGATTCGTTTTTTTATAAATATAATTAGAGCAGAAAACCTCAGTGTTTACGCAATGTCCGTGTTAGGAATACTCGTAGGTTATTTTCCCCCAATAACTGCAAACATGAATACCATTTTTGCAGTACTTCTTGTTTTTTTTGGGTGCTGCAGCAATGTTGTGTTTCTGGAAACGCTTGTAAGGTCAGTGATCAACTCTGAACTCCTCAACAACAACTATTGACAACTAGGCTACTAGCTTGGTTGAATGAGGTTAGCAACATCTTTAGAATATTTATGCATTCTGTAAAGAACAAGTTTATATAAGCCTAACTAAGATGCTGCAATGCTTAATATCCAATAATCTATTATTTAGGCTAGCATATATCTTAATAAGGAATGATATTCATGTACACTTTTATATATTTTTCCTACTCCCAGAGAGTTCCCAGGATGTGGCAACATTGTGACCTTCGCTCAATTTGCCTTCATTGCATTGGAGGGGTTCATCTTCGAGACGAACTTTGGAAGAAAGAAACCAGCCATCCCTATGAGGTAGGTAGCCTAATGCAGTGGTTCCCAAACTGTGTGGGGCGAAAGGGGGATACCTAGTCAGTTCTACAACTGAATGCTTTCAACTGAAATGTGTCTTCCGCATTTAACCCAACCCCTCTGAATCAGAGAGGTGCGGGAGGGGCTGCCTTGATCAACATCCACGTCTTCGGCGCCCGGGGAACAGTGGCTTGACTGCCTTGCTCAGGGGCAGAATGACAGATTTTTACCTTGTCAGCTCTGGGATTCGATCCAGCAACCTTTCGGTTACTGGCCCCACACCCCTACCCGCAAGGCTACCTGGGATCGGCGGTTCCCCTCCTTTTTAAAGGAACTCAGTCCGGCAGTAAGTTTATTCTTGAAAGTTGTAATAGTAAAATGGACAAGGTGCAATTTCGAAATTGGGTAGTACATCACCAATTCCTCTTGTCATGTTAGTCTTTGCATACCTTGGAGAACTTTTCTCTCGACCTGTGTGCACCTACATCGTAAACTTTCATTCATAGGCTAGTGTAACAGTATAGCTTCCGTCCCTCTCCTTGCCTCGAACCAGGGACCCTCTGCACACATCAACAACTGCCTCCCACGAAGCATCGTTACCCATCACTCCACAAAAGCCATGGCCCTTGCAGAGCAAGGAGAACAACTACTTCAAGGTCTCAGAGCGAGTGATGTCACCAATTGAAACGCTATTAGCGCGCACCCCGTTAACTAGCTAGCCATTTCACATCGGTTACACTCACCCACCTTTTGACCTCCTCCTTTTCCGCAGCAACCAGTGATCCAGGTCAACAGCATCAATGTAACAGTTTTGCTTCCGTCCCTCTCCTCGCCCATACCTGGGCTCAAACCAGGGACCCTCTGCACACAGAAAACAGCCACCCTCGAAGTATCGTTACCCATCGCTCCACAAAAGCCGCGGCCCTTGCAGAGCAAGGGGAACAACTACTTCAAGGTCTCAGAGCGAGTGACGTCACCGATTGAAATGCTATTAGCGCGCACCCCGCTAACTAGCTAGCCATTTCACATCGGTTACACTGGTTGTAGCAAACGCATGATGGGTACAGGGAAAATTTGAGTAACATGTAGTAGCTTAAACCTATTGATGTTACGTTGAACTGGGTGAATGGAATATGAATGACATTCATCCAACATGCTGTAATAGAAATAACGGCATGCTCATGAAAATAAAAATCGGCCTCCCTCATAATAAATGGCACTGACCGCCACTGTTGGAGAGCTATTTATAACTTGTCAGAAATGTCCAGATCAACTAGCCCATGTCAGCTAATGTTTTTTTAGCACATAGATATTGTTGTAATTTTTTAGTCGCTCAAATATCACATGAATACACATTAGAAATGGCAAAATGTGAGAATTGCAAGAAAATTTGCTTTAAAACTGCACAATTTTCTTTGCACTCCATGACAAATTGTGTAGAATTGCAGGAAATAAGCTTAAACCTGCAAAAGAGGGGTGTGAACAGTTTGTGTCATGAACAGTGCTTGTGCCTATAGAAATAGATGAGGCGCGGGGATGGGAGGGGCACAGGATATTCCCCACTGATGAAAAAGTTTGGGAACACCTGGCCTAATGTATGAGAATGTAGCTACAATGATGGAATTATTGAGCTGTCTGTCTGCATGTCTGCCTGTCTGTCCGTCTTTCTCCCTGTCCTGTCAGGGGATGAGAAGCACAGTTTTCATTTTTCAACCTTTGTGTTTATTTCTTCTTAACAGCAACTATGTAGTCATGGTGACCATGTTCTTCACAGTCAGTGTGATCAACAACTATGCCCTCAACTTCAACATCGCTATGCCTCTGCACATGATCTTCAGATCTGTAAGTCTACCGTTATAAACGTTCTGATGGCTCTTCACTCTCAACATCTGATGCTTTTAGTACCACTTATTAACAACATCTAATAATATCCCTGCTTGATTGACAAATGCCTTGTGTTGTGCTTGTATCTTCACAGGGATCGTTAATAGCTAATATGATCATGGGTATAATAATTCTGAAGAAAAGGTACCCCCCCCCCGCATAATTTCTCTTTACTTGGCAGTCTTACAAACCCTTACCATGTTAACATGTTACTGTTACTCTAGAGATGTTACTAATTATTTAGCCAAATTAATAGGCTACTTTTGCCTTTCTGCAGCATGAGCTATAGCGCCAGAGGAATGTATTGCTGCCTTTGTCACTGTTTTGCATGATCATGACGGCTGCTGTTGAAATGCCTAAAATGCCTGGCCTGGTCTGGTTATAAGAAGGTTCAGAAACTATGTTCAGCATCTTTTCCCTGCAGGTATTCAATGAGTAAATATCTCTCCGTAGCGATGGTGTCTCTGGGCATCTTCATATGCACCATCATGTCCGCCAAACAAGTGGTGAGCTCTTCATAATATTAACATGTTTCCGTTCAACCACACACTTTGTCTCCACATAATGTGCACTGTGGGTTGCAGCTGCAATGTCTAGTAGCTGAGTTGTTACACATTTGTTACAGTCATTACAACCTGTTACACATATACAGTAGTCAGCACATATTTGTTCATATTGTACAGGGAAATCTTCAGTAAGTTTTTGTGCTGTTACATTTTCTGCTATTTAGTGACCTCTGTTTTCCACTTTTCAGAATGTAGGTACTCAGGGCTCAGATGATCAAGGTGTATATGCCTTCCTGCACTGGCTGATAGGTAAGTCGTACATGGACGTTTACTGTTCGGTGTGCCTATAGGAGTGAGACATGTAGTCTTCTCAGACAGATTTCTTTGTTCCAGAATGACTTGCATTTTTGATAATAAGATCTTTACCTTGCCTCGACTAGTCGGGACTACCTTTATCTGAGAACCGGACACTGATTGTTACTGTTGTTGACAAAGGGTGGACAATGGATTGAAATAAGAGCACACAACTCTGACTATCACACAAACCCTGCATACATATTTATAGGAAATTACGGGACTTGCAAGTCCTTAGTGCAAAATCTACCCCATTCCCATTTTAACTTGACAATGATTAATGCAATCATTAATACAACTTAAGGCACGGACACACCGGTAGGATTGTAGAGTGTCTGCCAGCCGAGAGTACCGAGCACCTCTGAACAGAGTGCTGGCAGTCATTTGCAAAACGATTCTACACGTAGAAATGGGCAAAAATGACTGCAGTCAGCAAGCAAACAAACGGCCCCCTACTGTACAGACCGACAACTGACAACTCTCTCCCTCTCCCTGTACGGTTAAAAGTATCCATTTCTCAATCATGCTACAACTGATTTTCTGGGTTTGTTGTTGTTCTTCTAGGTATCGCCATGTTGACCTTTGCACTGCTCATGTCTGCGAGAATGGGCATTTTCCAGGAGACCCTATACAAGCAGTATGGCAAACACTCCAAGGAGGCTCTCTTCTATAATGTAAGTGTCAACCCCAAAACCCCTGTATGCATTCCAGACCTGTCAGATGTTGTATACTTGAAAGGCAAAGTAACTCACAAAAGTAATTATAATTTATCCCCTGACAATGGGGATATTAAGCTTTGCTTTTCTCACCAAACGTAATGCTCCACCCTACAATTGTTGATCTATATTTGGTGCAAACCAAGTGTCTGCATTTTCAGTGTTGTGTGCATTGATAATAGGCTGATTTATATGTATACTTTACCCTATATATGTATCTTCTCTGCAGTTGTAATATGTTTGTCATTGCTCTCTCAGCACTGCTTGCCTCTGCCTGGGTTCCTGCTTCTGTCCTCAGACATCTACAACCACTGTGTCCTCTTCAGTCAAAGCAGTGAGTCAAATACAGTCTTGTAGGAAAGTTTTGTATGAAAACATGTCAAAGTATCCTCCTCATTGAGTAGAGTTGCAAAGTTTCCAGGTTTTTCAGAAATCCCAGTTGAAGGATTAATGGGAAATCGCTTCACTAACCTCAATAATTTAAAGTTATGTCTGTTGGTGTCTTTGATAACCTGGTTCCAGATCTGTTTGGGCTGTCTTGACAATAACCATAGGAGTTAGCAAGACAGCACAAACAGATCTGGGACCAGGCTAGTCTTTTCTCACTGATGTTATGAATGTTATGTTGAATTCACATTGTCCAGAGTTGGGCTGTAGCCTAAATTACATTTGTCTTCCAGCTCCTGTAGAGGTTCCTGTGATTGGCCAGGCTGTGCCGGTGTTGTGGTTGTACCTACTGCTGAACGTCATCACACAGTATCCTTTACAATACTTTCACAGTGAATACTGTATGTGTGTAGTCACTACCGATTTTTTTTCACCTTGTCGGCTCGGGTATTCGAACCAGCGACTACCTGCCTGCCGCCACGGTAAGGATTGGAAGTTGTCCATAGTTGTGCTGTTTTTCTTTCTGCTCCTTTAAAATCTTACTTTCACAGTAAACACTGAATGTGTAGTCACTGAACACAAATTTGCATGCTTGGAGGGGAATTCATCCCTTTGTAAACAAATTAGACCAATCCAGAGTTTTTTTACAACGCTGCTAACAAACACACTGTTACTGATGTCTCTATACTAGAAGACTATGCACATTCACCTTACGAATTGCAATGCAAACACACTCTCTCTCTCTCTCTCTCACTCACGTACACACACACATTTTAGACCCGTTTTTATTGAACATATACCATCATCCTCTACCAGTCCTTCACCCTCCTCAGATACGTGTGTATCCGCGGTGTCTTCATCCTGACCACAGAGTGTGCCTCTCTCACCGTAACCCTGGTGGTGACTCTGAGGAAGTTCATCAGCCTCATCATCTCCATCCTCTTCTTCAAGAACCCCTTCACCGCCTGGCACTGGGTGGGCACTGGAGTCGTCTTCCTGGGCACCCTGATCTACACGGAGGTCTGGACTAGCATCTGCACGGCGTTAAGAGGAAGTGAAAAGCTGAGGAAGAAAAAGACGTAGTAATATGCAGTAAAGAAGGCGGAGTGATACGCAGCAATTTCGTCAATTCCTTGCATCCTCTCTCTTTGCCTCCTTCTCAAAACGAATTGGAGAAGAGGATCCACAGGGGGGGGGGGGGGGGGGCCCTGGGACCCTCTCCTCCAATATGATTGAGTAGAAGTGAGAGGATGCAGGAAATCACAGAAAGACAAATTGAGATAGAGCCAACGTCACAAGGGACCTTTGACTGCACTGTTGTGTGTGTATACGGGACTACATTTGTTGTGGGTGTGATTGTACACTCTGGAGCCTGTTTCCCCCCTCGCTCTCTACTGCAGTTGCAGTACGTCTCTATACTACATTTTAAGGACATAACCTTGACAAAACTACCTTGTTGACTGAATAAGTCAAGGCAAGATTTTTGCAAAACTGATTGTATGGAGATACCCTACTGCTTTGTTTGTTTTGTTTGTTTGGTGAGCTGTATTTATTTAGGTGTTTTGCTAAATATGAGTTTTGCAGAGCTGTGAGTGAAAAGTATGTGTCTATCAACATGTAATTGAACACCAGAAAAATGATTATAGCGGTATATGGACAAAACATATTACTGTACTCTGATTAGCATCATTTTGAAATACTAAATGACAAAAAGTTAGTTCACCACCTCATCAATGTTATAAAAACTGACGTTAGTGAAACACAAAAGTTACAAGTATTATTTTCATGTATTCCTCAGGAGGATATTTGTCCTTTCAAAATAGTACTTGGCAGGTCCAGTAACTTTGTCTTGAAAAACCCCCAAAACCATGCAAATGCATTTTCCTTCACTCCAGAATCACTGCACCATTCATTTTCAACCTACTGAAATAAAAAGTTCTACCCTATACATTTGCATTGTATTGCATAATATTTCTGTATGTATATTTCCATACAATGACCCACTTACAATTAAAAGGAAAATATTGTACTTACGTAATAGTTTCAGTGAAATGCACTTAATGTACCCTGGTCAAAAGGAAAAGGTGCATAGTAGACTCAGCCTGGTCTCATAAACTAGACATAGTATAGCAAATGTAAATCCGGGACACTCAAATTAGCATGATATGTTACGTTTGGTGTGGTTACATAAGACAGACGGTTACTTAAGGCAAGTAGTGCAGTTGGTTGGGGTGGATGTGTGGGCGAATAAGGCGTACGTCTAGCAACCCAATGGTTGCGAGTTTGAATCTCATTAGGGACTTTAGCATTTTAGCTAGTTAGCAACTTTTCAAATATTTATTTGCTGCTTTCTAACTACTTAGCATGTTAGCTAACCCTTTGCCCTAATTCCTCGATCACACCGACAGCGTCATTGCATTTTGGTACACCAAACGATGTTAATTCCCAATGGAGCGCTGCGTTTGCCTTGCAGCATTGCATTGCAAAGGCAGTTGCAGTGCGTTCTGTGCGGTGCATACGTTGGATTTATTGTACACATCAAATTGTATGCGTGACGGCTTGACAGAAATGTGAATGTTGAACTTTTGTTGCACACATATCCAGATGATGCTGCGTACCGTTTTGCTCAATGACGCTGTCGGTGTGATCAAGGGCATAACCCTAACCTTAACCCTTTTTATAACGCAAACGTCTAGCAACCTTTGCGAGTTTGAATCTCAACACAGACCTTAGCATTTTAGCTAATTAGCAACTTTTCAACTACTTACTACTTTTTTGCTGCTTTGTAACTACTTAGCATGTTAGCTATCCCTGACCTTAACCCTTTAACCTAACTCCTAAATATAACCCTAACCTCTAACCCCTAGCCTAGCTAACGTTAGCCAGCTAGCTAGATTTCGTAACATATACATTTTGCAAATTTGTGAGATATGGTACATTTAGCGAGTTTGAATCTCATCACAAACAACTTTAGCATTTTAGGAAATTAGCAACTTTCAACTACTTAACTTTTTTGTTGCTTTGTAACAAATTACCATATAAACTAACCGTTCCCCTAACCTTAACCCTTTTAGCAAATCCTTCCTCTAACCTTAACCATTTTAGCTAAACCTTCCCCTCATACTAAACCTATACTTAACCCTTTAACCAAATTCCTAAACTTAACCCTAACCCCTAGGCTAGCTAACGTTAGATGCCAATCGCCATATAAAGTCCAAAGAAGAAAAAGCTTGAAAGGAGGAGAGATGACTAGAAACGATTCGGTTGACCGTTTTATGTGTGGATTAATTGTCGGAGTAGAGGACCTTGTGCATTTCAGGTAAAATAACAACTCAACATTTATATCCCAGGACAAATTTGCTAGCAACCGCAAGCTAGCTAAATGGGACAAATTAGCTAGCAACTGCAAGCCAGCTAGCTAAATTGCCATAAATGTTTAATGCTTTTCAACCTATCCCCAAAATACTATAATTGGTTCAGAGTTTGTTTTGATATTTCAACCTGCCTGTCATGATCATGTTTGCTGTGGGGGGACAAAATCAATTTGCGCACGATGGCGCATGCGCACCGCGCGACCTGCGATTTAAGTGAATCTGATTGGTCAAGACACGCAAAGAGCCTGTAACAGCACTCTGATGTGGACAGAGCGAGTGTGCGCGAGTTGACAGATCATAAAAAAAAGGTATTAACTAAGTCATAAGTGCCGATTCGCAATAACGTTTTCCGACGGCCCTGCTGTAGACTACCTATCTGTTGCCTTTCTACTCTGCCACTTGGAAGGTCGCTTTAAGTTTTCAAAAAGAAGACGCGATGGGCACAATGACAGAATATATACGATAAAGCGAAGTGTCTGTCTATGCTCGCGCCTCATCCGTCTGCGGGGAGACCAGACATCTGCACCCAAGCTTCGCACTTTGCCTTCGTTCTCGTTTAAAAGGAACATTATGCAAGTTTGACTTTTTTTATTTGAACCTGATGGCTGAATCTTGGTGATGTAAGTCCAATTATTACAGTTATCCAGTTGGTTTATTATTTGATGCTGAAGTGCGGTGCATGTTTTATTATAAGCACGTTGAAAGTAGGCTAATATGTTGTATTTTATTGTAGCTTCAACATCGGTGTTCCAACGATATGTTTGTTTGTTTGTTTTACTAAATTATCTATAAGAAAATTGATCTAGACTATAGTGTGACTCGGGGAATTGACGCTGCGCCATGTTTTTCTTGCCAAGGGAGGGTGTTTTCATCCCTTGGCACACGGCTCTGACACTTGGGCATTGCCCAACGTCCGCATTCCCCATCATGTTGCGCAGATACAATTCCAGGGCTGAAGTACTCCGAATACCCGCGGTGAACGTTTTTATCTACACTATATATACAAAAGTATGTGGACACCACTTAAAATTAGTGGATTCGGTTGTTGACAGGTGTATAAAATCGAGCACACCGCCATGCAATCTCCATAGACAAACAATGGCAGTAGAATGGCCTTACTGAAGAGCTCAGTGACTTTCAATGTGGTACCATCAAAAGATGCCACCTCTCCAACAAGTAAGTTTGTCAAATTTCTGCCCAGCTAGAGCTGCCCTGGTTAACTGTAAGTGCTGTTATTGTGAAGTGGAAACATCTAGGAGCAACAACGCTCAGCCCGCGAAGTAGTAGGCCACACAAGCTCACAGAAAGGGACTGCCAAGTGCTGAAGCGCGTAGCGCGTAAAACTGTCTGTCTTCGGTTGCAACCAAGTTCCAGACGGCCTCTGGAAGCAACATCAGCACAAGTACTGTTCGTCCGGCGCTTCATGAAATGGGTTTCCATGGCCAAGCAGCCACACACAATCCTAAGATCACCATGCGCATTGCCAAGCGTCGGCTGGAGTGGTGTAAGGCACACCTCCATTGGACTGTGGAGCACTCGAAATGCGTTCTCTGGATTGATGAATCACACTTCACCATCTGGCAGTCCAACAAACAAATCTGGGTTTGGCGGATGCCAGGAGAACACTACTTGCCCCGATGGGTTTGAGGTCAGTGCCCTGACATATTTGGGATGAATTCGAACGCCCGACTGCGAGCCAGGCCTAATCACCCAACATCAATGCCCGACCTCACTAATGCTCTTGTGGCTGAATGGAAGCACATCTTCGCAGCAATGTTCCAACATCTAGTGGAAAGCCTTTCCAGAAGAGTGGATGCTGTTATAGCAGCAAAGGGGCGACCAACTCCATATTAAAAGCCCATGATTTTGGAATGAGATGTTTGACAAGTAGGTGTCCACATACTTTTGGTAATGTAGTGTATAAATAAAAGAAAGAGGTGTGATTTAAAGTGTAAATAACTCAATCGTGGAGCGGTATTTATTTCACGCCACCAAGTCAGTAGCATAGCATTATTCATAGGCCTACCTGTTTTATGATTTAATAATGATGCTGAACCATTGCAATTGCTCATTGTTGTGTTGTGCCACATATTGTTGTCGTATCAGCTTTTTGGGATGTCTTTGTAAGCTGCGCCCTTTGGAAACTTGTGCGCTGGCTGTTCATTTGACAATATGGTAATATAGCATTTGTTGTAGACACGTACCGAGGTTACAAATTGGTTGTTACATTATTATTACAAAGTGTGTGTGTGTGAGAGAGCGAGAGGGTGGGAGAGAGAGAGTTTGTTTATCTTGTGCCTTCATTGGTTTTATGACTCACTAGGCTTCTGTGTTTATATCACTAGAGAAGGGCAAGGGCTGACACACATATAGACATACACACACACAGTGGATGTAAGGTCAAGGCATATGTGGAGAGGGATAAAGAGAATATAATGTACCCTATCAGTATGCATGTATACAGAAAGTGAATTCCTTCATAGATATGATCTTTAGAGAAGTTGAAATGTTTTGTCTTGTTTTGCTTACATAAATGAATACTGCATTTATTATTATATAAATGGTTTTCAATATGTATAGGAACACCACCCTTGGCTCTCCTTTATGTACAATACCGTTCAAAAGTTTGGGGTCACATAGACATTTCCTTGTTTCTGAAAGAAAAGCTAATTATTTGTCCATTAAAATAACATAATATTGATCAGAAATACAGTGTAGACATTGTTAATGTTGTAAATGACTATTGTAGCTGGAAACGGTTGATTTTTAATGAAATATCTACATAGGCGTACAGAGGCCCATTATCAGCAACCATCACTCCTGTGTTCCAATGGCATGTTGTGTTAGCTAATTCAAGTTTATCATTATAAAAGGCTAATTGATCATTAGAAAACCCTTTTGCAAGTTAGCACAGCTGAAAACAGTTGTGCTGATTAAAGAAGCAATAAAACCGGCCTTCTTTAGACTAGTTGAGTATCTGGAGCATCAGCATTTGTGGGTTCGATTACAGGCTAAAAATGGCCAGAAACAAATAACTTTCTTCTGAAACTCATCAGTCTATTCTTGTTCTGAGAAATGAAGGCTATTCCGTGACAAATTGCCAAGAAACTGAAGATCTCGTACAACGCTGTGTACTACTCCCTTCACAGAACAGTGCAAACTAGCTCTAACCAGAAAATAAAGAGGAGTGGGAGGCCCCGGTGCACAACTGAGCAAGAGGACAAGTACATTAGAGTGTCTAGTTTGAGAAACAGACCTCTCACAAGTCCTCAACTGGCAGCTTCATTAAATAGTACCCGCAAAACAGCAGTCTCAACATCAACAGTGAAGAGGCGACTCCGGGATGCTGGCCTTCTAGGCAGAGTTGCAAAGAAAAAGCCATATCTCAAAACTTGTTATTCCTGAACTTATTTAAGCTTGCCATAACAAGTGGGGTCAATACCTATTGACTTAAGACATTTCAGCTTTTCATTTTTTATTAATTTGTAAAATGTTTGAAAACCATAATTCCATTTTTGACGTTATGCGGTATTGTGTGTAGGCCAGTGACCAAAAACATCTAAATGTAACCCATTTCAAATGCAGGGTGTAACAACAAAATGTGGAAAAAATCTAAGGGTTTGAATACTTTGAGGCACTGTACAACATAGCATTGTGACTTTGAAGGGCTGGTAGATGTATTCGATGTCAACCTGTTTCTACAGAGATTCTCAAAACGTCTTCTGGTACTTGACTGCACTATGCTCTTTCACCAGTAGAGGGCACTCTTAGACCCTTTTCACAATAGTGAGCCGAACCAAGCCAAGCTGTACTGTGCTGGCCTCAGTAGCCTTGGTCACATATCCACCACTAGAATACAGAGTCAGGTCGACTCATCTCTCAACCATCACTAGTTCACTTCTCCAGTTGCATTAAACTCCCTTATATTGGCAATCAGTGAATGAAGCTTTGCCATGCCTCCTACAGAGAGTGAGATATCAGGGCATGTCTCTGTCTTGTCAGTGTGCTTATGGGAGAGTGTCTATCTGTGTATATTTATGCCATCAAGTCTGTGTCATAGGTATACGTTTTTAAAGGTCTGTGTGCTTGCGAGTGGGACTGGTGGTATTCAATGCCTCATCAAAGAGGAAGAGTGTGTGTGTGTGTGCGTACAAGTGTGAGATGGAAGGAAATAGACATAGAAGGTGGGACAAGTGAGATGTACAGCGGCCTAGTAGAGGTAGTGAGAGCAGCACAGGAGGAAGGGGAAAGTACACTACAGATTTAGAGCAAAACACTAAACCAAACTGTGGTCTGTAAATCTAAAACCAAGCCAGACTTGACGTCAGTCTACTCCTCTGAGGAAGCTGTGGTCAGAATTACCAGTGTTTCTCCGTGGCTTGTTGTGTTTGTACAAAGGGATTCTGACTGGTGCATGTTTGAAGTAACTGTATTAGTGCACACCCATGTATAGTGTGTGTGTATTGTGTTTATGTGTGTGCGATAGCGAGAGTGAACAGTACGTTCTCTGTGTGCGAATTGTTTGTGAAGAACCTGCTGTTACTCAAGTTGTATGGGAGTTTGGAAATCCCCTCATACAATGCTGACCTGATTGCTCACTCAGATGTAAGGTTTCAGGAATGTACAGGAATGTAAGATGTATGCAGTAGCTAGATTTCATACCTACTCATAGAATTACATCAGTATTTGTAACAACAGAATCTGGGTAGTGTTAAATCTTCATATAACATTTTTGGTAAAAACATTCAATTCATTATTGTCATTATCTTCTGTCGAGTGTGTTCATACATTAGAGCTCATTTTGAATGTAAAGATGAGTAGTGTCTTGGCCCTTCCCACTGGGAACCAGCACAAACTGGTTGAATCAACATTGTTTCGACGTAATCTATCAATGTATTGTGATGTGGAATCTATACAGGAAAAAACAAGAAGTAATCAACTTGTTTTGAGGGTGGCATTTCAACCACAGGAATATGTCATCATTGTAACCAATTTTCAGCAAAGACAACCCTTATAAAATACAGGTGCAAATAATAACTGGAAACAAGGGAAAACAAAAGGGTCAAAAAAGCACAATGGGGGCATCTAGTGGCCAAAACCGGAACAATCCTGGCCAAATCCTGACAACTATCAGGAAAAAAAACAATAGATTAGACAGCACCTCCTACTGGAGAGTTGATCTATCCACCGCTATTAAGTTGGTCTCCCATCCAGGGTTTTATCCAAGCCCTGCTTAGCTTTGATATGTCACTGACTACTACCAATGTGCTATTGTGAGAATTATTATTGAGAGATCTCTTAATAACTAAATACAGAGTACAAAACGTTCCTAATGAGTTCCACCCCCTTTTGCCCTCAGAACAGCCTCAATTCGTCATGGCACGGACTCTACAAGGTGTCGGAAGCATTCCACAGGGATGCTGGCCCATGTTGACTCCAATGCTTCCCACAGTTGTGTCAAGTTGGCTGGACGTTTGTTAGGTGGTGGAGCATTCTTGATACACATAGGAAACTGTTGAGTGTGAAAAATCCAGCAGCGTTGCGGTTCTTGACACACTCAAACTGGTGCGCCTGGCACCTACTACCATACCCCGTTCAAAGGCACTTAAATCTTTTGTCTTGCCCATTCATCCTCTGAATGGCACACATACACAAACCATGTCTCAAGGCTTAAACATCTCCTCCCCTTTTATCTACACGGATTGAAGTGGATTTAATAGGTGACATCAATAATGGATCATAGCTTTCACCTGGATTCACCTGGTCAGCAGATGAATCATTAAGAATTAAGAAATCATAGGCTGTAGGCATACCGGTAAGCGCAAAAATAATGGAAACACTTGTGTAAACGAGAGATACAGAGCATATGAAGGCCTGTTTTTTTTAAATGAATGCCTGTTTTTTCGTGACTACTTCAAAACTATGGCAAGTAGCTGGGACATATGGTAATATTCTGAAACTGGGCTCCACGGCGGATGCAATGAACTAGTTTTTATCTGAAAAAAGCATTGTCAAAAATGTAATGTGTTCAGGCAACTAAGGGCTGTGTCCAGGCACTCCGCATTGCATCCTGCATAAGAACAGCCCTTGGCGGTGGTATATTGGCCATTATAACACACCTCCTCTGGCCTTATTTAAGTGATAATGCCTGAGAAGCCAGTGTTTGGAGGATATATTTGCATGGGTGTTTTTAGCAAACCGTGCCAATGTATCCTCCAAACACCTGCTTCGAGGGCATTATCACTTTAATACAACGGGTTACCAACTTATTCAAATAATGATTGACATTTTCATTTAACGTTTTTTAAATTAATTTCTAAATACTATTTCATCCTTCCACAAGATATAGTCCCGAAACAAATCTATGGTTTCTACCCAAGCCGGCTGGTCGTTTGTTCTATTGGTTCGGTTGCCAGAGACGCAACCCAGTCATTCAGTCTTTTTGTTCTGTATCTATGGACGTGACACAGTCGTTCATTCTAAATGTTCTATTGCCATACTGACTGGCGACATTCTTATCCCTTGCTTGCTAGTTTGCCAACTACAGCTAACTTACAGTCAAGTCAAACAGTGCAGACAGAATGACAACAGTAGCTGCATTTTGTTTAAGCTGTTTTCTAGAGACATTTATTTGGATACATCCATAACAATGAGCTAATGAGCCACGATTTCACCTGGCATAGAAAATGTGCTCTTTCGTTAGGACACTGTTGTTCAGAGGAGCTAGCCAACAACATAACTACACAATAACTTCAAACTGAAGCTGGAAAGACCGCAAATTAGGTGCAAACTATTTGTTTTTGTATATATCCATAAAAATGATGCCAGCTGATTCATGATTTCAAATGGCTGAGAAACGCTGCCTGCCTCTCTGTAGTCCTGACTCCCGACCCCTACATGTTCATTACCATGGGACAGTTGGAGATCGAATTTGAATATTGAAACAATGTTGCAAATGTCTGAGAGACAGAACGCAAGGTTTATGCAAATCTCCGGCTGTTGAAAACTAAATGTTAGTCTAAAAGTAGTGTGAGATAGTGTATAGATGGCGATCAAGTTTATAACTTGACGAGACAGTGGATTGCGCAGTCAGATGGAACAGAGTAAATAGGCATTTTAACGTCATAGACTTGTGGAATAGACACCGGCTGGAATGTGCTATTTATTGTATGTTCAATGATATTTGATTGATTTGGACCGATTAATGAATATGCATTTTGAACAGACCACAAGTGGGTGTCAGAGACGGACAGGGAAATGTCAAGGCAATCCAAGTAACATTGTTTGTGTGCGTGTGTAATAGAGAGATAATTGAAAGTTCCCCTTCCTAGATGCCAGATAGTGCAGCTGGTTTGTATTTTGGACAGAGGGAGGGATGGTCAGGATGTCGGGTAGCGGGCTTGGGTGGGGCATGTTTTGACTGTTTTTGGTACACCAGCCACCCAAAGCATTCCTAACAATGCTGCAACAGCACCCCGCTCAGTTGGTAAGAACACATACAGAGGGAGAGGAGGAGGGGGGGGGGGGGGGGGGGGAGCAGCAGGTACACAGGCAATGGAACTCTCCCACTGGAGACTGATGGGTTGTCACTGATGATTGACAGTTAGATCGTGGGTTGCTAAACTTAATGCAACAATTTCCCACCTCCAGTGAACATGCTTCCAGGATAAGTCTTGATCTGTGTCTAGGAAAACAGGTCTTAAACCTGATTCTGACACTTGGTAGTGGTGTGGTGTGAAGGGGACGAGGTGCGGTGCCATGATGGATGGTAGTAGTGTGTGGATGCATGAATGATGGTGATGGAGGCGAATCTGGGTGAGGGGTTATTACGGGTAGCTCTGACTCAGCCCACACATCCTTGGCTCTAGCACGGCAGAGATGGAGAGATTAAAGGAGGAGAGGAAGGGCGAGGGAGCGACTCATCGTGTGGTCAGCTGACTCAGACCACAGGAACGGTGGGAAGCATGTACATTTGGAAGTGTGTGTGTGTGTGCGTGTGTGGGTGTGTGTTACCATGCCTTTGGTCTGACAGCCAGGGCTGCCATTAGTTCTATTTCCTGTCACATGATTGGAATGTTGGAGCAGGATTCCTGTCCTGTTAGTCTCTCCCACTCACCTGCTAACTTTCACCACATGGATCCCATTACTTCCTCTTACGTCTTCCCAGGAATTTCCCCTTCTGTGTGGTTTCAACATGATGAAAGTCACTGGGGCTGTAGTGTAAGTAGTGGTGGGTGTATATAATTCAACAAGTGGCCCTCATTGATAATTCATATAAATTCATACACTACATGGCCAAATGTATGTGGACACCTACTCGTCGAACATCTCATTCCAAAATCATGGGCATTAATATGGATTTGGTCCCCCCTTTGCTCATATAACAGCCTCCACTCTTCTGGGAAGGCTTTTCACTAGATGTTGCAACATTGCTGTGGGGACTTGCTTCCGTTCAGCCACAAGAGCATTACTTAGGTCGGGCACTGATGTTGAACGATTAGGCCTGGCTCGCAGTCGGTGTTCTAATTCATCCCAAAGTTGTTCGATGGGGTTGAGGTCAGGGCTCTGTGCAGGCCAGTGAAGTTCTTCCATACTGATCTCGACTAACCATTTCTGTATGGACCTCGCTTTGTACAAGGGGGCATTGTCATGCTGAAACAGGAAAGGGTCTTCCCTAAACTGTTGCCACAATGTTGGAAGCACAGAATCATCTAGAATGTCATTGTATCCTGTAGCATTAAGATTTCCCTTCACTGGAACTAAGGGGCCTAACCCGAACCATGAAAAATAGCCCCAGAACATTATTCCTCTACGACCAAACTTTACAGTTGCCACTATGCATTCGGGTACGGAGCGTTCTCCTGGCATCCGCCAAACCCAGATTCGTCCGTCGGACTGCCAGATGGTGAAGCAGGATTCATTACTCCAGAGAACGCGTTTCCACTGCTCCAGAGTCCAATGGCGGCAAGCTTTACACCACTCCAGCCGACGCTTGGCATTGCGCATGGTAATCTTAGGCTTGTGTGCAGCTGTTCGGCCATGGAAACCCATTTCATGAAGCTCCCGACGAACAGTTCTTGTGCTGACGTTGCTTCCAGAGGTAGTTTGGAACTCGGTAGTGAGTGTTGCAACCGATGACAGATGGTTTTTACGCGTTACGTGCTACGTGCTTCAGCACTTGGCGGTCCCGTTCTGTGAGCTTGTGTGGCCTACCACTTCGCGGCTGAGCTGTTGTTGCTCCTAGACGTTTCCACTTCACAATAACAGCAATTACAGTTGACCGGGGCAGCTCTAGCAGGGCAGACATTTGAAGAACTGACTTGTTGGAAATGTGGCATCCTATGACATTGCCATGTTGAAAGTCACTGAGCTCTTCAGTAAGGCCGTTCTACTGCTAATGTTTGTCTTTTGAGATTGCATGGCTGTGTGCTCGATTTTCTACACCTGTCAACAACGGGTGTGGCTGAAATAGCCGAATCCACAAATTTAAGGTGTGTCCACAGACTTTTGGCCACGTAGTGTATATAAATCTCTTTCACCAAAACAATGTTTGTTTGCTCATATTTTGATTGACAACAATTCCACCATGTGATGAATGGCACCGCGTTGTGAGAGTTTCAGACACGGTTTCAAGTGTACCGGCAGTGATTCTAAAAGTATGTGTGTGAGTATGTGTGAATATGCGTGTGACAAAGTGAGTATGTATTTCCTTTGTTTGTTTATGAGATAATGACACCATATATTATCCTCTATGTAAGAGAGTACGGTTGTGTGTGTGTGTGTCCGTGTGCGTGTGCGTGTGTGTGCACGCATATGTGTGTATGAGTAAGTAAGAAAGAGAGAGAGAGTGAGTAAGAGAGAGAGAGAGAGAGAGTGATAAAGAGAGCGAGAGAGTGTGCGGCAAAGCCTGTTGACTCAGTGTAAGAATGACTGCGTGAGTACTGGATGAACAGATCACACCCTCACACTTACATTGAAGACGAACGGGAGAGAGGAAGGCAGACAGAACGAGGAGAAGGAAGAAGACAGGGAGAAAGGAGAGAGGAAGGCAAAGGAGAAAGACAGAGGGGAAGGCAGAGAGAGGAAGAGACAGGCTAGCAGTAGTCTCTCTGGTACCTACGGCTCAAGGCATCTATTCCCTACTCTTTCTGTGGGCTTGTATAGAGACAGACATGAGGACTCTGGGAGCTACAGTATAGTATATCTTTATGGATAGGCTGGGTGGCTGGGCTCCTCTCCTTACAACCGGACAGCACAGCAACACAGGCAGCATGGAGATGATGCCTGAGGGACACCATATGGCTCACCGTGGGCGATTTTAAACAGGTATAGAGTGGCTTTGTGCGTGTTTGTGTAAATGTTGCTTTTTTATTCAAGACTATAAATGCAACTGAAATGCACTGTTATAACAAGTATGTTAAGTTCAATTACATTGTTATATTGTGTCATCTAAAAGTAGCTTATGTTTTCAGTATGATTCAGAATTTATAGTTTATCAATTTATAATAACTGTTTGTCTTTGTTGTTTTTTTATAGACGTAGTAACTGCTCATATAATAGTGGTAGAATGAAGTGTGTTTGTGTAGTTAAGTAGATCTTTGAAACACGTAGTGCATCCAGAAGTCAAGCCACAAGACTGTAAATCAATCTCATGTTCTCTAACTAACTGGGCATCTGTCATGCACTGTACTGTAGACACCAGAATGTGTGTGTGTGTGTGTGTAAGCAGTGTTTGTGTGTGTCTGTTTCACTTTCAGTATTTCGCTCTCTCACTCTCGCTCTCTGTGCGTCACTTTCAGACTCTGGTTTCACTGTGCATTGTGTGTGTGTGTGTGTGTGTATGTGTGACATGTGTGTAAGTTTCACTTTGACTCTCTGTTTCTCTGTCTCTTTCTCTTGTATCCACGTAGCTAATGGAAGTGCTAGGTGACCCCATCTGGATCTTGTACTACATTGGCTGTGCATATTCATAGCTATTTTTCTTCCTCAGAGTGGCGAGCCTCATTCTGTCAGTTCTATCCTGTATGTGGAGTGTGTCCCTCTGTCTGTTTAGTCACTGATCTGTAGTGCGGGTAACTACAAACTGGCTTTTCTCTCAGTGTGTAGCTTAACTCCGAGACAGTATAGTTATGAACGACTCCCATCCATACTTTACTGTCCTCACATTAGTGTCCGTACCTACTGTACAGCTAAGGACTCTTGGCTGGCCCATACATCAAATACTAGGAAATGCCCTTGGGCATATTCCCCATTTATTTGATAGGTATTTTGCATGTTTTTGCGTCTCGTAATGTCAAGAATTCTCTACGTAGATGGTTAATATCATTAAATATGGGCTTCACAATCTGCTTTACATGGTCACGGACCGTGTTTGCTCTGAAGCTGTCCTTTGAAGTTAAAAACACGGAGGGAGAATCCATGTTGTTATATTGACAGATCCAGCCCAATGATAGCCCTGTGATTGCTTTCTCTGTCAGTAGAATGGAGTGAATAATTTCCATGACATGATGCGCCCGCCGCTTTGACATCTCAGTTGAAGTGTTGACATTGATAGGAGAAAGCAATGCGGAGCTGGTAGATTTGCTCTAAAATGTCTGTAGATATCACAGAATGGGCCTGGATCCACCGAGACAGGCCCATTTAACAGAAAACACACTCCCCGAAGTCTCTCTCTGTGAGTGTGTATTCCTGAGGGAAGCAAAGCTGGGAAATGATGCTGTGTCTGCATATTAAATGAGAGGAGAGGAGGGGGAGAGTTGTTTGACAATTTATATTAAGTAAAGCTTTTTGTGTCCATTTTGGGAAAGAGAGAGGTTTGAGATGGACACCGACCCAATGACTTTATCTGTAAATAGAACTTCACTGGCATCTAAAATAAAGAGACTCACTGCTAGCAGGCAGCCTCGGCCAATAATATCTGTCTGCGGACTACGGTTGCTACATGCCGCTCCCGCGAGCACGGCTTTCCCGAGTACCACTTTCCCGCAGTTCTGTTACGACAAGGGAAATAGCTAGCTAGCTAGCTAGTGTAGCCAATTCAACTCTCGCGTGGCACTATTTGGTGGACGCAGTGTGTAATCGATCATCACTACACACCATGCCCCACACGCCGCTCCCCCCAGATATGCGGTGCGCAGATAGACACTACTCACTACGGGCATGTGGTTACCATGATGATGGGCTCCCGAGTGGTGCAGCGATCTAAGGCACTAGCAGTGTTATTAAAAAAGTCTTATTGAAACATTCAGTAAAAGTTTTAAGTTATTCAAAAACCTCCAAATAACCTATATTTTCTGTTCTGTTCTCTGAACATTAATAAAACATTCTCAGGACCTCCCTGCAACAAAAAAGATTAACGTTCCCAGAACAGGCAAAATGTTTACTTCTGTTTTAAAAATAACGATTAAAAAGCTTTCAGTTTTACCGGTCAGGAAACTTATGGCTTCCTTCCCAGAACCAATGGAAAACCAAAAACGTACGTTCCCACAACAGCCAAGGAACCAAATGTGCTAGCTGGGTGAGTTCTAAATCGCCCCTGCCTCTTTGCAAACGAGTGGAACATTGGATTGTTCGTTATGTTTGCCTGCATCCCCCAGATTTGCCTCCCGGGTTTGCCTTTTTAGCAGCACATTTAAGATTCTCTCAAACGGCTAATTCCGCCCTCTTGCGACACAGTCCGAGGGCCTGAGACATGAAACGAACTACCCCAGCTAGGAGTCGGCTCAAGTAAGCAACTAGAGATGCTGCTTGACAGTATGTTTGCGAGATGCCGGACAAAAGGCGATTTGTAAAACATCCCGTGACTCCTGCCGTGTCTACAGACATCTCCAAACAAACAAAAAATCGACTTTTGGAGAATAAGTTCACAACTGGTAAATAGGTTAGTCACTTATACACAGGTCCAGCTCCGGGAATAAGCGACATGAGCGGTCGCTTAGGGCCCCCGGCCCACTTTTTTTATTTTAGGACCTTAGTCGGGGTCTCAACTTACTGTTGAGAGGAGAATAGTAGAATACACAAGGTGTACGTTCGAAATTTAGTTGTGCATCAGCAGTTTTTCTCTTGTTTTGTCAGTCACTGACAGTCACTCAATTAGCCATGTCAGCTAACAGTTTTTAGATCGGTAAGTTAGTCTAGCCAGTTATCTAAACTTGTAGTAATCATGGCCAAATAACGACCGGGCACGCAGGGCATGTGCCCAGGAGCCCTGGTCTCCAGGGGCTCCCATTGATTTTGTTAGTCACTCACTCAGATATCATTAACATGGCATATGTCATTGCAAAATGTGTAGAATTGCAGGAAATTGGCTTTAAAACAGCAAATATTTATCTCCGACCCATGGGGCAATATGTAGAACTGCAGAAAACTTGCTTTAAAACTACAAAAAATTATCTTTGCCCCATGGAAAAATAAGTTGAACTGCATGAAATGTGTTATAAAATTCTACATTTTGTGGTCCCCTGAGAAAATCTGTACTACTCTTATCAAACATGTTAGGAACTTAAAAAAATATATGTTTCAATATGAACATCTCCACATGGCCATTTCTTCCCTACAGACCTACATTAAAATGCATAAAAAATGCAAACATTACAGTTGTAAAAATGTCATACGTTTTTGTTTATGTCGGTGGTTGTTTGTCTTATGTCCATCGCCCATTGGAGTAGTTTACCCATTACCCACCTTTTACCACTACATCACTGATATTTTTACGGAATCGTCACTAATATTCTAATAATTCCTGTGAAAGTGATACTACGATCATCTGTGCGCTCCACTGATGTCTGTTTGTGCAGAGCTTAATAATTAGTAACGCCTAGGAATAAAAAATGTAAACATGATGTCATTTGAGACAAGATATCTATGTAAAGAGTTGATGATTTTATGCCATTCATCATCACAACTGACTGAACAGTCGCTGAAGCTGAAGCTGCATGTCAATTTGAATCATTTCTCATATGTCCCCGCTTTCAGGGGTATAACATTACAATTGTATTGCTAATAGGATATGTGTTTGTAGATCGACTGAGCTGAATGAACCAAAAGCAGCCAAGGTGATAATGGCTGGGGTCATTTTTGCTGTCCTCCAAAAAAGCATTTTAAGGGGTTTTAATTGTATATAAATGCAGTAAATGAGCTCCCTTCCCGGACCTCACTAAAACTCAAACCCTGGTTACGGCCCAGTACCTAGCTACAAGGCAGTAAATGAGCTCCCTCCGGACCTCACTAAAACCCTGGTTACGGCCCTGTACCTAGCTACAAGGCAGTAAATGAGCTCCCTTCCGGACCTCACTAAAACCCTGGTTCCGGCCCAGTACCTAGCTACAAGGCAGTAAATGAGCTCCCTTCCCGGACCTCACTAAAACTCAAACTCTGGTTACGGCCCTGTACCTAGCTACACGTTGACATGTTGACAAATTAGATATCAATGTAGCCTACATAAACCCGACCTCACTCAGAATGTACTTTCACATACAACTTCTTTAGGAAAAGTTAGAGGAGTTACTTTCAACTATTCAATGTTATTTAGGTAGTCTACACAAATGAGTATGGATGCTGATCAATGTCTAAATGTGTTGACGTGATGGCTCAGCTGAAATGTACACAGCTTGTTTGCTAAGCAGGGTACATAGCGGTAGGCATCTGGACAGTAGACTTGTTCTAACTGAAGTACATTACCCCTCATATACCAGTAGGAGTCACTGTTCAGGCAGGAATCGTTGGACTGTGGCATTTCAATATATCTCTTTATTTAGGTTGATGGCATGATGTTGGAACAATTACACTGATTCAAACATACCATTTTTCTATCAACATTGAAACAAAGTTTAATCAGATATATTATTTGACATTTCAACTACCTAATAAATAATGAATATAAAAAAAAGATTTGTAACGTTTCTATGTGGAATTTTCAACAGAATTTCAATATATACATACAGTAGTTCTGATGATTATGTTGAAATTCGGCTTAATGTAACAACCTGTTAGTCAGGTTAAGTCAACGTATTAAAGTTGAAGTTTTACACTAATTTCAATGTTTACAACGCTGGTTGAAATTAGATGAAAAAAGTACTGGTTGATGACATTTTTCAAATCCAATGTATTTTCCACGTTGATTCCATGTCATAATACGTTGACAAATGACGTTTAAACAACATTGATTCAACCAGTGTGTACCCAGTGGGAACTTTGTTGGTACTTGCAAAGAGCTCAAGATTGACTCAAAAAAATGGCAATGATAAGATAGACAGGTACCTGAGTGGACAAGGTTGTACGTAGATCTTCAACAACCCCATACTCATCTCACATGGGAGACAGTTGGGAACACCTTATAGGAGTCACAAGGCAAATTACTAACCACCTTCATGGCAGAGATTACTGTCAAAGTCAACTCGAGACATATAGTTCCCGTTTCCACAGACCCCGACTATCCCCTCATTCTGACACCACCAAATCTCCTGACTCAAAAAACGACACTACCTCCTACACCCCTTGGTGAACTTCGTGTCAATGTTCCCATGAAACATATCTCGAACATTAATATCTTAAGTTCTGAGAACATGGTAACCACGTTCTGGGTAGGATTTATTTGACGTTAAGGGAATGGTCTCTTGGAAGCATTCCTTCCACGTCACGGGAACATTCCTATGAAAACGTTAGTTAATGACCTAATGAGACTCTTAAGATGTGGGAACATGTTAGCTGGGATGTGAGAGCAACGTGCCTCAAAATCAGAGAAATATCCCTTTCAGAAAGAGAAGACAGTGCCCACGCTCTCAACACCACCCTTATGCACATGCTTGCATTAAGACTAATAGACTCTCACTATAACACGCAAACTTCTCTCTTTCTTACAAACTCACTCTCTTTTCTATTCCCTCTTACTCCTCGCAGGCGGAGACTTCCCCGACACCCCAGAGCTTCCTGCCCTGCTTTGCTGATGCTGCAAGGGTACTGTACTGGACCTCTCTCCTCTTCAGGGAAACTGTACTCTTGTATGGATGTATGAAATACTGCCAACTGTATTAGCTAAAGTGCAAACTTTCAAAATATCCATGTACTGCTTCTCCCTCCTGTTGAAGTAAAACTGTAGCCTGCTCTCGTGTGTATGTAGGAGATACTACCCACTGTAACTGTATTGCTAGAGTGCAAGCGTGCAGAATTTCTCCAAGACCCCACCCTCCTTTTTCCCCTGTTCATGTTTTTTTTTTTATCACTAATGATTTGGTTTCTGAATTCTACATTAGACCAGACCACAACCTCTGCTGTTCATTTTTAGAATGGGACAGACATGCACAAGGGAAATTAGATAAAGGACAGTTTCTTTCTCTCTCCAACCCGTGACCTAGGTAACCTGTGACTTCCCTACGTCCTACTTTAGGAACAAGCTGATCTCACGCCAGGCCATCGCATTGCTCTTCAAACCACAAATAGCCTACAACACCTATGTGCAGGCAGTGACCTCTTCTGGTAGAATTAAGACAAGTTCAATGAACTCATACACACTGAAAAAAACACTCAATTGCTCCCCCCAGAAGCTGGTTTCCTATGGTGGTTTAGATGTGTGTTCTCTGTTCTAGCACCATATGAAATCAGTGTTCTGGAAGGTAGAATAGCAGCTCATGGAAACGGACCAAGCCATAGTTAAGAAAGTGAAAAATTGACATTGTGTGTTGTTGCATGTGTTTGTCTGTGTATACGGTAGGTACAATGACAAGTGTTCTTTGAGTGGTTTTCTAATAAAGTCCTTACTGTTTGAAGCTACATTCTGTATTGACTTCTAATTTGTTAGTACACCAAATATAATTATGCTTCCATCAGTATGTATGACTCCATTATTTACAGGGACAGATTCATTCAGGGGATTACCGGGGCTGAAGCCCATGGGCCTAAGAGGCAGGAAAACAATTCTTATAATGAAATAATAAATATATACAGTACCAGTCAAAAGTTTGGACACACCCACTCATTTCAGGGTTTTTCTTTATTTTTACTATTTTCTACATTGTAGAATAATAGTGAGACATCAAATCTATGAAATGACACATGGAATCATGTAGTAACCCAAAAAGTGTTAAACAAATCAAAATATATTTTATATTTGAGATTCTTCTAAGTAGCCACCCTTTGCCTTGATGACAGCTTTGCACAATCTTGGCATTCTCTCAACCAGCTTCATGAGGTAGTCACCTGGAATGCATATCAATTAACAGCCGTGCCTTGTTAAAAGTTAATTTGTGGAATTTCTTTCCTTCTTAATGCGTTTGAGCCAATCAGATGTGCTGTGACAAGGTAGGTGTGTTATACAGAAGATAGTCCTATTTAGTAAAATACTAAGTCCATATTATGGTAAGAACAGCTTAAATATGCAAAGAGAAACGACAGTCAATCATTACTTCAAGACATGAAGGTCAGTCAATCCGGAAATGAAATGTCAAGAACTTTGAAAGTTTCTTCAAGTGCAGTCGCCAAAAACCATCAAGCGCTATGATGAAATTGGCTCTCATGAGGACCGCCACAGGAAAGGAAGACCCAGAGTTACTTCTGCTGCAGAGGATAAGTTCATAGTAAAAATAGTATGTCAAAATTAAGAAAAACCCTTGAATGAGTAGGTGTGTCCAAACGTTTGTCTTGTACTGTATGTGTTGCCACCCTAGGGACACGCAATACTCATAAAGCAAATTTTGAACTTTTATTATTCAAAAACACAAAATACCTTCAAAAACCGCCATACCACCAAAAAAAATGTAAATACTGTGATACGATATTTGGCCATATTGCCCAGCCCTACCGCCGGGCTTGAGGACACACACTTTCCTGTTGGCTTAGATTGAGGAGATGGCCAATAGGAGTGGCAATATAGTCCTCTACCATCCTCAGTCATCTTCCATCCAAGTTGTCAGACCCAGGTGGCTTGTCATTGTTGACAGACAACAATAAAAAAATGTACCTCTTCCACACTCACTTTACGGAATTCAAAATTACAATGTATTTCATAATTTGGTCTGTTATGAATGGATGGATAGGTTCAGAGTTTGTTGGCAATATCAGTGGGTTTTGTGATGAATGAGCCATCTGATTCAATGAAGGAGTTCGCCTTTTTGCCCATAATGTAATTTAAGGTGCTCCAAAGCTTTTTGCTAAGCTTCTTTACATAATTTATCTTTGTTTCATAGCAGTTTCTTCTTCTTTTTGTTTAGTTTAGTCACATGATTTCTCAGTTTAAAGTACATTAGACAATCAGCTGTTCAGCCAGACTTATTTGCCATTCCTTTTACCTTGTCCCTCTCAACCATACAATTTTTAAATTCCTCATCAATACACAGGGATTTAACAGTTTTTACAGACATTTTCTTAATGGATGAATTCTTATTAGTAACTGGAATAAGCAATTTCATAAATATGTCAAGTGTAGCGTCTCGTTGCTCCTCATTACACACAACATACCAGCCAATATAAATGTATCTTCAACATAGGAATCACTACAAAACCTCTTGTATGACCTCTTATACACTATATTAGGCCTAACCTTTGGAACTTTGGTTTTCCTAGATATGGCTACCATATTATGATCACTACATCAGATACATGTGGATACTGCTTTAGAGCAGATTTCTGCAGCATTAGTAAAGATGTGATCAATATATTTGGATGATTTCATTCCTGTGATGTTTGTATCGTGGTATATGATATCCTGAACCAGGTTTCAGGGACTGGTTACATTTTGAAGCTTTTTCTTAAGTGAACTGCTTGAAAGCCGGTCAATATTTAGGTCACCCTGAACAAATACCTCTCTGTTGATATCATATACATTATCAAACATTTCACACATATTATCATGATACTGACTGTTAGCACTTGTTGGTCTATAGCAATTTCCCACAATAATAGGCTTTAGGTGAGGCAGGTGAACAGCTGTGAGTCTTTCTGGATAAGTCTCTAAGAGCTTAGCACTCCTAGATTGTACAATATTTTCCCAGTATTCTTTTCAAAAATCTTCAAGCTCTGTCAAATTGGTTGTTGATCATTGCAAGACAATCATTTTCAAGTCTTACGTCAAAACTGTATCTCGGCCACTGTGTTTTAGGTTATTGTCCTGCTGAACGGTGAATTCATCTCCCAGTGTCTGGTGGAAAGCAGACTGAACCAGATTTTCCTCTAGGATTTGGCCTGAGCTTAGCTTCATTCCAATTATTTTGTATACTGAAAAACAGTCCTTAAAGATTACACTACAAGCATACCCATAACATGATGCAGCCACCACTATGCTTGATATGGAGAGTGGTACTCCGTAATATGTTGTATTGGATTTGCTCCAAACATAAAATGTTGTATTCAGGACAAAAAGTGAATTTCTTTGCCACATTTTTTGCAGCATTACTTTAGTGCCTTACTGCAAACAGGATGCATGTTTTGAATATTTTTATTCTGTACAGGCTTCCTTCTTTTTACTCTGTCAATTAGGTTATTATTGTAGAGTAACTACAATGTTGTTAATACACTCAGTTTTCTCCCATCACAGCCATTAAAATCTGTAATTGCTTTAAAGTCACCATTGGCTTCATGGTGAAATCCGTGAGCGGTTTCCTTCCTCTCCGGCAACTGAGTTAGGAAGGATGCCTGTATCTTTGTAGTGACTGGATGTATTTATACACCGCCCAAAGTGTAATTAACCTCTCTGCGCTACGGATACCGGTACCGGGTTTAAATTCGACAACATACGGTGATCGCCACAAATAGTCATATTAAACATTCCTGAAAATGCAAGTGTCTCACATGCTTCAAAAGCCTAGAATCTTGCTAATCCAACTGCGTTGCGAAAGAATACGATGCGATTATCTGAGCACAGAGCCCCATACCAAAATACTATTTCAACCAGCACAGGCGTAACAAAATCACAGATTGCAATGAAATAAATTGTTTACCTTTGAAGATCTTGCTCTGTTTGCAATCCCAAGGCTCATTGTTACACAATGAATGATCTTTTGTTTGGTTAAATCCATTTTTATAGCCTAACACGAAACATTTTGTGAACGCTTATCTCGTTGAATTTCGTGTCATTCAATTTTCGACGAAACATTCAACGCAAATACACAGACTAAACCTGACTTTATCCAGTCATGTTTGGTTTCCTTGCAATCAACTGTTTGTTTGTAACACAACCAAACTTGATGGGTCATTTCGCGGGACGTATTGACCCAAAGAAACCGATTGGAAGACAACAAGTAATATTGTGCACCAATTATATGACCGCTGTTTCGTTGATTGACTATTTTAACCCAATGACCACTGATCTTCTTGAAATCTAGCTGGGTAGATAGCCAATGAGCAGAGGTAAACGGCAATATGTAATGTTTCTGTGTTGGAAGACCAACCCATGTAGTAAACTCCGGCGTAAAGACCGTCATTCGCCATTGAAGATTCATACTGGAAGGAGCCAAGCTTGTTACGCACAGCACTATTCCGGTAACACGCATCTTCAGCTGTTTATATATCGAACATCATGGCGAATAAGTCAGGGAAAGCTAAATCTAAGACTAGATATACGAATGTAGACAAAATTATAGAGGAAATTGATCGTGAAAGTGAAACATATGCTTTTGGAAGACGACTCAGTTAGCGACCATGACTCAAATGGAAGCATATTTTTTGAACGGAGAGGACATTGTTTTGGACTGGTAAGTTCTTCTCATGCTAGTGCCGTTGTTTGAAATTAATAATATAAAATATTATTTGTGATTGTTTTTACATTTTATTTGCAATATATAAAAATGTAATGAAATGTGTAAAGTACACTGTTCATATTTACTCTTGAGGTGCTGTCCTGTTGCACCCTCTACAACCACTGTGATTATTAGTGTCTGACCCTGCTGGTCATCTATGAACATTTGAAAATCTGTTCTGTTATAATCTCCACCTGGCACAGCCAGAAGAGGACTGGCCACCCCTCATAGCCTGGTTCCTCTCTAGGTTTCTTCCTAGGTTTTGGCCTTTCTAGGGAGTTTTTCCTAGCCACCGTGCTTCTACACCTGCATTGCTTGCTGTTTGGGGTTTTAGGCTGGGTTTCTGTACAGCACTTTGAGATATTAGCTGATGTACAAAGGGCTACATAAATTTCTTTGATTTGATAGAGGACTGAGGGTCTTCCAAATATTGAAAGTGTGTAAATAGTTACCCATGTTATTTTGTAAATATATTTTGTGTTTTTTTCATTTGGTTTTTTTCAATATTTTTTCCCCCATTTTTTTCCCCTCCATTTTTTCCCCTCCATTTTTTGGGGGGGTGTGTTAGAATACCATTTTGGTATTTTGTATATAGTTATTTGTTTCAAAATGTATACCTTCACCAATTTGGCCACTTGGGTACATTTGGGCTACTTGTGTGGGACACCTGGGTGACTTCATGATAAATGTCATGTAGCACACACATTTTGGAAGTTATCATTCTGAAACTTTGCACAAGTACTGTTGCCCTCTTATGTTTTTCACTGAAATTGTCCCCATATTCATATCTGAATGTTTGTTTTATCTTGTTCATTTTAAAGATGATGATACAACAATTAAAAAGAAAAAACGTATGGTTTTTTCATTGTATTATCTAAACCAGATCTATTGTGTTATATTCTCCTACATTCAATTCACATTTACACAAACTTCAGAGTGTTTTCTTTCAAATGGTACCAATAATATGCATATCCTTGCTTCTGGGCCTGAGCTAGAGGCAGTTAGATTTGGGTATGTCTTCAGGTGGAAATTGAAAGAAGGGGGGGGGTAGCTGTATTAATAACTTCACCATGCTCAAAGGGCTATTCATTGTCTGATTTCTTCCCCCCATCTACAAATAGCTTCTTTGTGAGGCACTGGAAAACAACCCGGGTCTTTGTGGTTGTATTTGTGTTTGGAATTCACTGGGACCTTACAGATAATTGAATGTATGGGGTACAGAGATGAGGTAGTCATTCAAAAATCGTGTTAAACACTATTTTGCACACAGAGTGAGACCATGCAACTTATTATGTGACTTGTTTAGTAAATGTTTACTCCTGAACCTATTTAGGCTTGCCATAACAAAGGGGTTTACTACTTATTCACTCAAGACATCTCATATTTTCATTTTTTATTAATTTGTAAATATTTTGATGAACATAATTCCAATTTGACACTATGGTTATTGTGTGTAGGCCAGTGACACAAAATAAGAAAATAATCAATTTTCAATTCAGGCTGTAATACAACAAAATGTGGAAAAAGGTCAGAGGTCAGAATACTTTCTGAATGCACTGTATGCTAATGTAAACTCAGCAAAAAAAGAAATGTCCTCTCACTGTCAAATGCGTTTATTTTCAGCAAACTTAACATGTATAAATATTTTTATAAACATAAGATTCAACAACTGAGACATACACTTGTGACTAACAGAAATGGAATAATGTGTCCCTGAACAAAGGCGGGGGGTCAAAATCAAAAGTAACAGTCAGTATCTGGTGTGGCCATCAGCTGCATTAAGTACTGCAGTGCATCTCCTCCTCATGAACTGCACCAGATTTGCCAGTTCTTGCTGTGAGATGTTACCCCACTCTTCCACCAAGAAATGTGCAAGTTTCCGGACATTTCTAGGGTGAATTTCACTCGTCCTCACCCTCCGATCCAACAGGTCCCAGACGTGCTCAATGGGATTGAGATCCGGGCTCTTCGCTGGCCATGGCAGAATACTGACATTCCTGTCTTGCAGGAAATCACACACAGAATGAGCAGTATGGCTGGTGGCATTGTCATGCTGGAGGGTCATGTCAGGATGAGCCTGCAGGAAGGGTACCACATGAGGGAAGAGGATGTCTTCCCTGTAACGCACAGTGTTGAGATTGCCTGCAATGACAACAAGCTCAGTCCGATGATGCTGTGACACACCGCCCCAGACCGTGACGAACCCTCTACCTCCAAATCGATCCCGCTCCAGAGCACAGGCCTTGGTGTAACGCTCATTCCTTCGACGATAAACGCGAATCTGACCATCACCCCTGGTGAGACAAAAACGCGACTCGTCAGTGAAGAGCACTTTTTGCCAGTCCTGTCTGGTCCAGCGACGGTGGGTTTGTGCCCATAGGCGACATTGTTGCCGGTGATGTCTGGTGAGGATTTGCCTTACAACAGGCCTACAACCCCTCAGTCCAGCCTCTCTCAGACTATTGCGGACAGTCTGAGCACTGATGGAGGGATTGTGCGTTCCTGGTGTAACTCGGGCAGTTGTTGTTGCCATCCTGTACCTGTCCCGCAGGTGTGATGTTCGGATGTACCGATCATGTGCAGGTGTTGTTACACGTGGTCTGCCACTGCGAGGGCGACCAGCTGTCCGTCCTGTCTCCCTGTAGCGCTGTCTTAGGCGTCTCACAGTACGGACATTGCAATTTATTGCCTTGGCCACATCTGCAGTCCTCATGCCTCCTTGCAGCATGCCTAAGGCACGTTCACGCAGATGAGCAGGGACCCTGGGCATCTTTCTTATGGTGTTTTTCAGAGTCAGTAGAAAGGCCTCTTTAGTGTCCTAAGTTTTCATAACTGTGACCTTAATTGCCTACCGTAAGCTGTTAGTGTCTTAACCACCGTTCCACAGGTGCATGTTCATTAATTGTTTATGGTTCATTGAACAAGCATGGGAAACAGTGTTTAAACCCTTTACAATGAAGATCTTTGAAGTTATTTGGATTTTTACGAATTATCTTTGAAAGACAGGGTCCTGAAAAAGGACCAGTTATTTTTTTGTTATTGCTTTACTGGGAGGCTTATCAGAGGTAGACATGACAGTGATATTCATGTTTGAGCTGATAGTGCAGGGTGAAATGCACACAGTGTGCTTCCTACTAGAGCAAACCAACTCAGTGCTCACAGTATAACTCATGTTCATAGGCAGGCACATGATTACTGCTGACAGTAACTGTTGGATTGACAGAGGCATTCAGGTGAGTTAGAGGAACATAAATTAGGTTACTTACATTGTGATTTCCAATACCCCTGGGACAATGTACATTTGCAGCAGCACTATGACAACTCAGCGACACAATACGCTGAGCAACAGAAATCCATAACAGAATGACTGCAATTAAACTGGATAAAATGGGAAATTATAGTAGTCACAAAGCACAGTTGGTCCACCTACTACTGTCAACCCTTCCACTGGCATACTGTTTTGTACAGTATAGCTCATAATTGTGACAACAGCCTGTACAACCTCTCCCTTGCTCTCTCCCTGTCTCTCTTCTCTCGCCAGTTAATGTCATCTCTCCCAGCTCTTAATGACACCTACCCATGACCCAACCTCTCGTTCTATTTACTGTAACCAGTACCGTCACCCACTGAGCACCGACCAACACCAGATGTCCATGGGCGTTCAAAAGTGGTTGAAATTTGGTCAGTCCAAAGCTGAACTAATCATAGATGTCTATGTTTCACAAGATTGAACAGCACATTGCAGTACAGTGCAGTACAGAAAGGTAGAGTAGAGGTCAGTACATTACTGTACTGTCGAGCACACTAGACTATGTTGTGCTGTACTGTGGTCTATTGTACTATACTGTGATGTCCAAACTTGTGAAACGTAGACGTCTACGATTGGTTCAGATCTTTTCAAACTCAAGGTGTGATGTCATAGCTGACACTCCATTCTTTCTGCAGACATCTTTGAATCTTAATTCAGAGTCGATATTTAAACGTTTTTGGAAAACGTGGTAACATAAACAACTGACAGAGATTTTACCCTCATTCTGTTATGCTGATGAATGAGGACCCAAAAGCGACGTAATAGTAACAGAGTCTTTATTCCAGTAATAAACAAATAATGATTCTCCTGGATATTATCAATGGTCAAATCCTCTCGTCAATAGAGAGGAACGACTGGAGACGCGACCACAGACTGCAGGTCGCTTCAGGAAGGCACTGGCCGTAGCTGACATAGACACCTGCTCACACGCAGCATCTGAAGAAGGCAAAGAACACGACAGGGCGGAACAAGGACACAGGAACAGCAAACATCAAACAAGAATCCGACCAGGCAGAAGCGGAAAACAGAGGGAGAAATAGGGACTCTAATCAGAGGGCAAAATAGGGGACAGGTGTGAAAGAGTAAATGAGGTCGTTAGGAGAATGAGAAACAGCTGGGAGCAGGAACGGAACGATAGAGAGAGAAAGAGGGAAAGAACCTAATAAGACCAGCAGAGGGAAGCACAGGGACAAGACATGAAGATCAAAGACAAAACATGACACATTCTGTTACGAAACTTTACATCTGCACTGTTCTTCAAGTATATGTGTTTTTGTAAAAATGTTCAGTTAATTTTTTTTAAATTAAAGCTGTCCTTGTGCATAGAATTCTCTGTTTATTTAAACCTAGCAATCAATGGTTTGTGTTTGGCATACATTTTATAGTGAAAAGTCTCAGTTTCATTCTGTTGCCATGGAATGGCCAAAAAGACAAACTACATTTTGGAAGTTATCCAAACGCTACTGGGAAAAGCGATTCCCATGTTGTGGTGCTACTATAATCCGACAAGCAATATGAGAACTTTTACCAGAGGGACAACATGTCCTTTCCTAATCTCTATTGTTTCTCCTAGATGGAGTATATGTGGATTACATGTCAGAGTCAATTATTGAGGCAGAAAGAAAGGCAAGAGCTATTCCAAGATTACATAATCAAAATATATCACAATTCAGCATCTGCTGTCATTCTTTGTCTAGTGTCAATCAATCACATGTACAGTTGAAGTCGGAGGTTTACATACACTTATGTTGGAGCAATTAAAATTTGTTTTTCAATCATTCCAAAAAATGTCTTGTTAACAAACTATAGCTTTGGCAAGTTGGTTAGGACATCTACTTTGTGCATGACACAAGTGATTTTTCCAACAATTGTTTACAGACAGATTATTTCACTTATAAATCACTGTATCACAATTCCAGTGTGTCAGAAGTTTACATACACTAAGTTGACTGTGCCTTAAAACAGCTTGAAAAATTCCAGAAAATTATGTAATGGCTTTAGAAGCTTCTGATAGGCTAATTGACATCATTTGAGTCAATTGGAGGTGTACCTGTGGATATATTTCAAGGCCGACCTTCAAACTCAGTGCCTCTTTGCTTGACATTATGAGAAAATCAAAAGAAATCAGCCAAGACCTCAGAAAATAAATTGCAGACCTCCACAAGTCTGGTTCATCCTTGGGAGAAATTTCCAAACGCCTGAAGGTACCACGTTCATCTGTACAAACAATAGTATGCAAGTATAAACACCACGGGACCACGCAGTCGTCATACCGCTCAGGAAGGAGACGCGTTCTGTCTCCTAGAGATGAACGTACCTTGGTGCGAAAAGTGCAAATCAATCCCAGAACAACAGCAAAGGACCTTGTGAAGATGCTGGAGGAAACGGGTACAGAAGTATCTCTATCCACAGTAAAACTAGTCCTATATCGACATAACCTGAACGGCTACCCAGCAAGGAAGAAGCCACTGCTCCAAAAACCGCCATAAAAAAGCCAGACTACGGTTTGCAACTGCACATGGGGACAAAGATCGTACTTTTTGGAGAAATGTTCTCTGGTCTGATGAAACAAAAATAAAACTGTTTAGCCATAATGACCATCGTTATGTTTGGAGGAAAAAGGGGGAGGCTTGCAAGCCGAAGAACACCATCCCAACTGTGAAGTACGGGGGTGGCAGCATCATGTTGTGGGGGTGCTTTGTTGCAGGAGGGACTGGTGCACTTCACAAAATAGATGGCATCATGAGGGAGGAAAATGATGTGGATATGTTCAAACAACATCTCAAGACATCAGTCAGGAAGTTAAAGCTTGGTCGCAAATGGGTCTTTCAAATGGACAATGACCCAAGCATACTTCCAAAGTTGTGGCAAAATGGTTTAAGGCGTGTGCGAGCAAGGAGGCCTACAAACCTGACTCAGTTACACCAGCTCTGTCAGGAGGATTGGGCCAAAATTCACCCAACTTATTGTGGGATGCTTTGTGGAAGGCTACCTGAAACGTTTGACCCAAGTTAAACAATTTAAAGGCAATGCTACCAAATGCTAATTGAGTGTATGTAAGTTTCTGACCCACTGGGAACGCAATGAAAGAAATAAAAGCTGAAATAAATAATTATCTCTACTATTATTCTGACATTTCACATTCTTAAAATAAAATGGTGATCCTAACTGACCTAAGACAGGGAATATTTACTAGGATTAAATGTCAGCAATTGTGAAAAACAGTTTAAATGTATTTGGCTAAGGTGTATGTAAACTTCAGACTTCAACTGTATTTATAAAGCCCTTTTTACATCAGCAGGTGTCACAAAGTGCTATACAGAAACCCAGCCTAAAACCCCAAACAGCAAGTACTGAAGAGGCTCTGGTTATTGAAGGTCACAGCACTGTGACAGCGTCTCATAAGCGTCTCATGCACATTTGTGGCCTGCTGGAGGTCATTTTGCAGGGCTCTGGCAGTGCACCTCCTTGCACTAAGGCGGAGGTAGCGGTCCTGCTGCTGGGTTGTTGCCCTCCTACGGCCTCCTCCACGTCTCCTGATGTACTGGCCTGTCTCCTGGTAGCGCCTCCATGCTCTGGACACTACGCTAACAGACACAGCAAACCTTTTTGCCACAGCTCGCATTGATGTGCCATCTTGGATGAACTGCACTACCTGCGCCACTTGTGTGGGTTGTAGACTCCGTCTCATGCTACCACTAGAGTGAAAGCACTGCCAGCATTCAAAAGTGACCAAAACATCAGCCAGGAAGCATAGGAACTGACAAGTGGTCTGTGGTCACCACCTGCAGAACCATTCCGTTTTTGGGGGTGTCTTGCTAATTGCCTATAATTTCCACCTTTTGTCTATTCCATTTGCACAACAGCATGTGAAATTTATTGTCAATCAGTGTTGCTTCCTAAGTGGACAGTTTGATTTCACAGAAGTGTGATTGACTTGGAGTTACATTGTGTTGTTTAAGTGTTCCCTTTATTTTTTTGAGCAGTGTATATATACAAGCTTCACCAAAGCCCTTTTTTGACTCTCAGATCAATTCAGTGTCTATAAATGAATTCTCTGAGAGTGCTTACAAAACAATTCTTAGTTTCATTTATAGCCAAGATACACCCCTCTCAACTTACAAAGAATCCTTTACCCGAAAGAGGAGTATCCTATCGCTAGACAGCATCAGCTATAAATCATCGTTCAGTTTGATCTCCCAAGACAAGGTTTCAATCTCATGCTTGATACTTCACTGTCTACCAAAATATTACCTCATCCAATGGCATATATCAATTGTCATTTCCTAGATACTCCCAAACCTGGACAAACTCACTGAAGACAGTGAGCCTCTTAGGTCATATACAAAATCAAGATAAGGGCAACCTCAGAGGGGACATACAATGGTCCCAAACACAGCCAAACTCCTTCCCCCTATGAGAAAAGTAGGGAGTGACTGGCGTACAGACATTGTATGCGATAATTAACTGGTTCCCCATTAATAACGCCATCCCGTCACATGGTTTAGGAATAGTTACAGACACATTCCCATAAGAAAACAACGTTCCCATAAAAAAACAACGTTTCATTCTGTCCTCCTCCCCTTCTGATATTCTACATAGCACCACATGGTTTAACATATACATTGACATATGAAGACAAGCCTGACCTCTCCCCTCTCTGGCCCCAAGTTACTAATCCCTAGCTCAGAGGGGAAAATGCACTGTAAACCCTATAGTCCAAAGGGCACCATTCTAATGACAAGTATCTCACAAGCATATGACGAAAATAACATCTTATCTATCTATGTTACTTAGCTAAATCTGATTCTGCCACAACAACTATGTAGGGAATATGGTGCCATTTGGGATGCAACCTGTATCTGAGAGTTTGTTGAATACATCATATGATTATCATTGTGGACAATGCCATTCTGTGCACCCTATGCCATGCACCCTATTCCCTATATAGTGCACTACTTTTGACCAGGGCCCATAGGGCTGTGGTCAAAAGTATTGTACTATGTAGGGAATGGGATGTGAACCAATGGATATAACAATGCACAAAGGAATGCCACCACCCTCATTCAACGTATCTTCGTCATTGTCCAGGGCAAGAAAATGAACGTCAATTGGAGCTTAATGCTGGTTTGGAAAAGCAGTATTTACAGCACGCTTCTCATAACACAGTTCGTAGGTATTTTCCTACACACTTTTGTAGAAGTTGCACTAGGCTATCTCTATTCTTGTTCTTCGTGAAATACACTGTAACCTCTTCATCAGGGTGTGTATTGCTATTGGACCAAAAAAGGTAACCCCAAAAAAGTGAAAAACTGAATGACACGACAAGACATGGAAAATGCAACGGGACAGAATTCTGGAGACAACATGGTAAAGGGAATATGTTTTGAGAGTGATAGTATGTATGAAATCTGGATTCAGTATGACAATACCTACATGTTTCAAACAGACCACCATAGTCCCTGTGCCCAAGAAAGCGAAGGTAACCTGCCTAAATGATTACCGCCCTGTAGCACTCGTCGGTAGCCATGAAGTGCTTTGAAAGGTTGGTCATGGCTCACATCAACACCATCATGCCGGAAACCCCAGACCCTTGACTCGGTACTGGTACCCCTTGTATATTTGTTATCGTTTTGATTTTATTTTGGGTTTTTTTCACTTAAGTTTATTTATTAAATATTTTCTTAACTCTATTTCTTGAACTGCATTGTTGGTTTAAGGGCTTGTAAAGTAAGCATTTCACGGTAAGGTCTACACCTGTTGTATTAGGCGCACGTGACAAATACATTTTATTGGAATATAATAGTGCATCTCCAGTATGAGATTTTACATTGGGGTTTGGCCTATCATTTAAAACAAAAAAACATTGTAGAATTATTTGTAACCTGATTATATATGACAGAGCAAGGACTCATGACTGGGCAGAGGAGACATCTAATTTGGAGACAGATCATCATGAGAAAAAAATGCCTCCAGGTAAAACGTTAATCTACCCCGCACCGATTCATTTTTAGAAACGCTGCGCACAGGCATACAAATTGGTCTAATTTACTTGAAACGAAAGTCTATTGAAATTAGACATTTTCTTTGTGTTTCTTGGCTATTTAGTTTTGTTCACAAACTTGATAATATTTAAAAACATTGAAGGATTCACATTGAAACAGTGGACCTTATTTTGTTGTGTCTTACTTAGGAGCCTGAACTTTCAAATGAATTGTGACATACATTAGACGTTTTATAATGTTAACGTGATTAATTTTGTCTCAAATACATCTCTCCACCCAACCGTACCGCAACACAGTCCCACAGCAGAGGTAAAAGGCTTACATTAACTTCATAATATTTAAAAACATTGAAGCATTCACATCAAAACAATGTACCTTATCTTGTTCTGTCATAGGTCCAATCCCAAATGAACCCCTAGATCCTATGCACTTGTGGAGATCTGAGATGATTTGATGGGTCTAAACAATATGGTGAAACTTCCACCTAGCTTATCAAAGGGCCAATTGTAATTATTACCAAATGGTGTTGATTTGGGATTGGGCCAGTAGTGGTGCGTGGGTAAAATCACTGGGGAAGCCAAAAAGCCATATATTACAATTATCACAAAACAACCAATGTGTTGTGATAATGGTGTTGTTTGCTCTATAACCTGTTAATTCATATGCCTTGCGACCGTGATATATAGGCCTAAAGGCCAACACAATAGGAAGACGCAGTGGCAGAATAAATAAAACCGGATAGTCCATAAAGCATATTGCATGTACAGTAACAGACAGTTACATGACCCACGGCATGGTCAAGCAAGTTAATGTTTCTGACATTTTCAGACCACAAAACAACTATTGATTTAGAACCGCAGAGAGTGACCGCAAGTCGCAAAGAAAACAGGAGCTGCCTCCACTATTCCAGCAACATTTCAACATCAATACTTCAACATCATCAAATCACCTCTGCTTAGTCTAATACAGTGACAACTAAAAGACACCAAAACAATTTAGTCCAATCAACGTAAGCTAAATATGATGTGATTATCCATGGTCAATGTAAATAGTCTGGGTGGCCATTTGATTAATTGGTCAGCGGTCTTATGGCTTGGGGGTAGAAGATGTTAAGGAGCCTTTTGGTCCTAGACTTGGCCCTCCGGTACTGCTTGCCATGTGATAGCAGAGAGAACAGTCTATGACTTGGGTGACTGGAGTCTTTGACAATTTTTGGGGCCTTCCTCTGACACCGCCTAGTATATAGGTCCTGGATGTCAGCAAGCTTGGCCCCAGTGATGTACTGGGCCGTAAGCATTAAACTCTGTAGTACCTTACAGTCGAATGCCAAGCAGTTGCCATACCAGGCGGTGATGCAACCGGTCAGGATGCTCTCGATGGTGCAGCTGTATAACTTTTTGAGGATATGTGGACCCATGCCAAATCTTTTCAGTCTCCCGAGGGGAAAAATGTGTTGTTGTGCCTTCTTCACAACTGTCTTGGGGTGTTTGGACCGTGATAGTTTTTTGGTGATGTGGACACCAAGGAACATGAAACTCTCGACCCGATCCACTTCAGCCCTGTCGATGTTAATGAGTTGCTGTTCGGCACTCCTTTTCCTATAGTCCACGATCAGCTCCTTTGTCTTGCTCACATTGAGGGAGAGTTTGTTGTCCTGGCACCACACTGCCAGTTCTCTGACCGCCTCCCTAAAGGCTGTCTCATCGTTGTCGGTGATCAGGCCTACCACTGTTGTGTCGTCAGCTAACTTAATGATGGTGTTGGAGTCGTGCTTGTCCAAGCAGTCGTGGGTGAACAGGGAGTACCGGAAGGGACTAAGCACACACCCCTGAGGGTCCCCAGTGTTGAGGATCAGCGTGGCAGATGTGTTGTTGCCAACCATTAACACCTGTAGGCAGCCCGTCAGGAAGTCCAGGATCCAGTTGCAGAGGGAGGTGTTTAGTCCCAGGGTCCTTAGCTTAGTGATGAGCTTTGCTGAGCTGTAGCAATGAACAGCATTCTCACATAGGTGTTCCTTTTGTCCAGGTGGGAAAGGGCAGTGTGGAGTACGATTGAGATTGCGTTATCTGTGGATCTGTTGGGGCAGTATGCGATTTGGAGTGGGTCTAGTGTTTCCGGCATGATGGTGTTGATGTGAGCCATGACCAGCCTATCAAAGCATTTAATGGCTTCAGACGTGAGTGCTACGGGTCGGTAATCATTTAGGCAGGTTAGTTTTGCTTTCTTGTAAACAGGGACTATGGTGGTCTGTTTGAAACATGTAGGTATTACAGACTCAGTCAGGGAGAGGTTGAAAACGTCAGTGAAGACACTTGTCAGTCGGAGTACATGTTCTGGTAATCCGTCCAGCCCCGCGGCTTTGTGAATGTTAACCTGTTTATTTAAGGTCTTGCTCACATCGGCTACGGAGAGCGTGATCACACAGTCGTCTGGAACAGCTGGTGCTCTCATGCATGCTTCAGTGTTGCTTGCCTCGAAGCGAGCATAAAAAGGCATTTAGCTCGTCTGGTAGGCTCGCGTTACTGGGTGTCAATGAAGCGTTCCATACATTGGTCACTACAGTCGTGGCCAAAAGTTTTGAGAATGACACAAATATTAATTTCCACAAAGTTTGCTGCTTCAGTGTTTTTTAGATATTTTTGTTAGATGTTACTATGGAATACTGAAGTATAATTACAAGCATTTCATAAGTGTCAAAGGCTTTTATTGACAATTACATGAAGTTGATGCAAAGAGTCAATATTTGCAGTGTTGACCCTTCTTTTTCAAGACCTCTGCAATCCGCCCTGGCATGATGTCAATTAACTTCTGGGCCACATCTTGACTGATGGCAGCCCATTCTTTCATAATCAATGCTTAGAGTTTGTCAGAATTTGTGGGGTTTTGTTTGTCCACCCGCCTCTTGAGGATTGACAATATCCTTGCCTGTGAAGCCCTTTTTGTGCAAAGCGATGATGACGGAACGTGTTTCCTTGCAGGTAACCATGGTTGACAGAGGAAGAACAATGATTCCAAGCACCACCCTCCTTTTGAAGCTTCCAGTCTGTTATTCGAACTCAATCAGCATGACAGAGTGATTGGCTTTGGCAGAGTGGGGCTTTGGCAGAGTCTCACATTGTGGCCGGAGAAACAGGAGAGTCTTTGTTGTCTTGTATGTAGTTGTCTATCCATGTATAGTCGTGGCCAAAAGTTTTGAGAATGACACAAATATTAATTTTCCCAAAGTCTGCTACCTCAGTTTGTATGATGGCAATTTGCATATACTCCAGAATGTTATGAAGAGTGATCAGATGAATTGCAATTAATTGCAAAGTTTTAATTTGCCATGCAAATGAACTGAATCCCCCAAAAACATTTCCACTGCATTTCAGCCCTGCCACAAAAGGACCAGCTGAAATCATGTTGACGAGAGAATCACTGACATGATATCAGCTGGTCCTTTTGTGGCAGGGCTGAAATGCAGTGGAAATGTTTTTTGGGGATTCAGTTCATTTGCATGGCAAATTAAAACTTTGCAATTAATTGCAATTCATCTGATCACTCTTCATAACATTCTGGAGTATATGCAAATTGCCATCATACAAACTGAGGTAGCAGACTTTGGGAAAATTAATATTTGTGTCATTCTCAAAACTTTTGGCCACGACTATACATGGATAGACAACTACATACAAGACAACAAAGACTCTCCTGTTTCTCCGGCCACAATGTGAGACTCTGCCAAAGCCACACTAAGAGGTCATCTAATTGCATATGCTTCCTCTAAGAAAAAAGCAATGGAAGCACACAGGTTAGATCTTGAGGGAGCTGGTACGCTCCCTCAAAAGTACATAAACAATCGCCAGACAGCGCCTCCTGGAGTCAACTTAAAGCAGCCAAAGCCAAACTAAACCTGGACTATACTCGGGAGATAAAAAAAGTTATCTTTATTAAACAGAAATACCATGAGTATAACAATAGGCCTAGCAGACTGCTTGTATACTAATTTAAAAAAGAGCAGTCAAAGCGTACAATCACGGCACATGACGAGGTCACATATGAACCAAATAAGATACATTTTACATTTCATGATTTTTACTCCAAATGATATACTTTTGAGAGAAAACATACAGATGCAGAACTCCATTCCTTACTAGAGGGAATCTTGCTACCAAAATTATCAGAGACTGACCAACAAGATCTCAACTCCCCCATCACTCCTGAGGAGGTCCTAGAGGCAATTATCTCCATTTCCTAGAGAGTTCTACAAAGCTTTTAGGCCCCAGTTTAGCCCTATTTTCATACCAATACTGGATGATTTTTTGCAAAAACTGAGCTCTCCCAGACTATGTACACAGCCCGCATTACAGTGTTTCTCAACAAAAAAAAGGACCCTCTATCCTGCTTCTCCTCCTGAAGCTTGTTGTATTTCGACTATAAAATAATTACCGAATCACTCGCCAAAAGACGAAACACTCTTCTTCCCAAAATAATAAAAGTGGACAAAACCGGATGTATTAGAGATATGTACTCTTCTGATAACATTCGCCAACTTTTTTATATTATAGATCGAGTAGACACACAAAAGACCCCTGTCCTGCTGGCTTCACAGGATGTTGAGAAGGCGTTCAACAGGATGGAGAGGAGCTTTCGGTTCTCAGTCTTAGAAAAGTTCAATATGGGCCCATGAACTTTATTAAATGGATGAAGTCCCTATATTCTCATCCAAATGCCATGGTGACTACTAACAGTCTGAATTCTGACAGATTCCCTTTGGGACGTAGCACAAGACAAGGGTGCTCGCTTTCCCCCTACTCTACTTGTTGAGGGCGGAGTCTTTGGCAGAGTTGATAAGGAGCAAGACAAGGATGCTCGCTTTCCCACCCTGCTCTACTTGTTGAGGGCGGAGTCTTTTGCAGAGTTGATAAGGAGCAATCCAAGTATTATGGGTGTTTCTGCAGGCGACCTTCAACACAAGATTTTGCTTTACGCGGATGATGTCTTGCTCTACATATCCAACCCTGAGAAATCCCACCCATTTTAGACACAATTGCTCAGTACGGCAAGTTTCCAGGATATAAGATACATTTTAACAAATCCATTGTGTGCCCTCTCAATCTTACACTCACCAGCTCTATGAAGACACTGCCCATTCCAATGGAAGACAGGGGTTTCAATACCTTGGGATCTTTGTAACACCAGATCTGAATGGTCCTTTCAAGGAAAATTCTCTCCCACTCCTTGATCGAATCAAGAATGATCTCTGAACCTGGATGTCTCTCCCAATTAGCTTAGTCAGAAGAATCAATGTTATCTGTATGAACTTCCTCCCTAGATTGAACTATTTATTTCAGATGCTCCCATGCAATCTCCCAGTTAATTCTTTCTAAAACAACCAACCAAAGCATCACCAAATTTATATGGGCAATAAAAAACCTACGATCAAGTTCTCCACTCTATTGAAACCTGAATCTAAGGGTGGTCTTGCCCTTCCCTGCCTTCAATTGTACTACTGGTCTGTCCAAATCCACAACATGCTAACATGGATCACAAACATTCAAGACTCAATGTTGATTTAGATAGAGGCCCAATCCTGTGGTTAATTGCCCCTAAACTCAATTATATTCATTAATAACTTTATTGAAGTGGGCAACATACCCAAAACCTTTGTGATTTACAGCACTCTACTAGCATGGAAGGACTGTAATAAATACCTTGGCATTTCTTCCCAGATATGCTCTCACTCGCCTATGGTATGCAATCGAGACTTGCCAAAAGCCCTGAGTAATGCCTGCTTTAATCTTTGGCATACTCTAGGGATCAGGACCTTTTCAGACCTGTTTCATCAGAACACAACTACACTGAAATCCTTTCAAGACCCCTGCAGTGAATTCAATGTGCCAAGATACATATTTTTTTTATTTTATCTTGATATTAGACACGTAATTTCCTCATACACTTCCAAGGGGAGGTTTAGAGCACAGCTGAACGAAGCAAGAGACCCTTCTTGCTACAGCACAATCCATCACAGGCACAATCTCCTATATCTACAGAATCCTGTATTCCTTTGTCTGACTATCAGTGATGAGTTATGGCCGAATGTTTGCGTCAGGGTATACTGCTCCTCTACTAATGTAAACATTTAAGAATTTAATTACAAATGTTTGTACAAATGTTATTACACCCCAGTGAGACTCCATAGAATGAATACATAGAATGAATACATGCATTGTCAATTGTGGGACCTTATATAGACAGGCGTGTTTCTTTCCAAATCATGTCCAATCAATTGAATTTACAACAATCAAGTTATAGAAACATCTCAAGGATGATCAATAGAAACAGGATGCACCTGAGCTCAAAATTGCTACCAATGTTGTCCTCAAACACTACAGCTTGAGAGGGAGGAGGGAGAAGTGGTCCTTCCAAGACCTGGTGAAATGCTGGTTAATAACCAGTAGGTTCAATACAAACCTTCACTGGGTGTAAAAAACATTAAGAACACCTTCCTAATGTTGAGTTGTACTTAAGGCTTAAAAATCCTTCTTTAACCTGTCTGCTCAACTTCATCTACACTGACTGAAGTGGATTTAACAAGTGACATCAATAAGGGATCATAGCTTTCACCTGGATTCTCCCGGTCAGTCTATGTCATGGAAAGAGCAGGTGTTCATAATGTTTTGTCCACTCAGTGTATATGTCTGTCCAGGGTTGCAAAATTCCGGTTTCCCTAAAATCCCGGTTGGAGGATTCCCAGAATCAGAAGGGAAATCTGGAATCCTCCGACCAGGATTTCTGGAAAACCAGGGAATTTATTGAACGTTTTTTGGAACGCTCTTTAGTACCCGTTTTTGTAACTTTGACCACATCATAAGCTATGCTGAAATCCACATAACCCACGTTTGGAGTTTTGGGACCCCTTTAAGTATCAAAAAATATATATACAAATTTGTTTTTGATCAAATATTGATTTTGGCCTGAACTACTAAAGTCCATAGAAACATATTGAATAACACATTCCTAAATGGCAAAAAGGACAGTCAAAATAACTAATAGAAAACAAGGTTTTGACATGTCTGTCCTAAATGTAGGCTACATTAAAAAAAACTCAGGAAATATATATTTTTAGCACATATTTAAGTAGGCAAAAAACATAATTTATTTTTTGTAACAGGTACCGGTTACCTTCAGATGAGTCCCGTGACACTTGTGGGGGTTGTAGAGCAAAACAGAACACTATAGTGTTCGTGATATACATCCTATGCAAAAAAACAGACATCTCTAGCTTAATTAAACTGACCGATTTTGATGGGGATTTTTTTGTTATGTAACTGGTGCATCAATCGACTCAATCGACTTATCCTGCTGGTCTAGCAAATGGTTTAACTTGTTTAGATATAAATTAAGCTAGGCTAAGCTGTCGACAACTTCCGGTGACATTGAAGGGCGCGCAATTCAAATAAATAATCATAGAAATTATGGATATTAAACATTTAGGTACATAGAAGTGTCTTATATCGGTTAAAAGCTTAAATTCTTGTTAATCTAAGTGCACTGTCCAATTTACAATAGGCTTTACAGCGAAAGCATGCCATGCGATTGTTTGAGGAAGGCGCCGCACATCAACATATTTTTCCATCAGCACAGGCTGCATAAAATCACAAATAGCGATTAAATATTCACTTACTTTTTGAAAATCTTCCTCGGATTTGTAATCCAAAGGGTCCCAGCTACAACATGTAGTGTCGTTTTGTTAGATAAAATCCTTCCTCATATCCCAAAAAGTCTGTTTAATTGGCGCCATCGATTTGAGCAATCCACTCGTTCAACATGCAGAGAAAGGAATCCAAAAAGCTACCGCTAAACTTTGTTAAAACAAGTCAAAATACATTTCTATGTAATCCTCAGGTACCCTAAAGTGTAATTAAACTATAATATTTCATACGGAAAGAAGTATGTTCAATAGGAAAATGATATTAGCAGGTGCGTGTCCTCTTCGTTGCGTGCGCACAGACTGATTTAAAACTCATAATTCTTCCTCGTTTTGGAAGAAACAAGTCTGAAACCTTGAACAAGGGCTGTTGACATATAGTGGAAGCCATAGGAATTGCAATCTGGGAGCTGGATTTGGATATGCCTATACTTTCCATTGTAAGAGCATGGGCTCTCAAAAAAAAGAATGTCCGGTTTGTTTTTCTTTGGGTTTTCTCCTACCATATCTATTGTGTTATAGTCTCATACATTATTTTAACATTTCTACAAACTTCAAAGTGTTTTCTATCCAATGGTAACAATTATATGCATATCCTGGCAGTTTACTTTGGGCAAGTCAGTCAGACAGGAAGAGGAGAAAAATAGACCCTAGCCTGAAGGAAAGGACCAGCACTCACTTGATATGATTTGCAGTTTGTGTTTATTTTCTTAAATTCATAGTAACAAAATCTCTTAATACACTGCAGGGATATATTTCAGCTTGTGCCTTCCTCAGTGTGTGTCCAGTTCTTACACTTTCTTCCTGGCCCCAACATGACCAGATGTTTCATGGTTAGCAAGGGCTATTGGCTTTTGGTTTGGTTAAGAGGCAGGCAGCAAGGTTCCTATGAGCATCCATAATAGTTCCCTCTTTCTATAGAAAGGTGATCGTCTCCTTGTGCATTTCCTTTCTTTCTTACATTGCTCGACTGAATGACCATCTTCACAGATCAAACTAGATATAATTGAAGTCGGAAGTTTACATACACCTTAGCCAAATACATTTAAGCTCAGTTTTTCACAATTCCTGACATTTAATCCTAGTAAAAATGCCCTGTCAGTTAGGTCAGTTAGGTCAGCACTTTATTTTAAGAATGTGAAATGTCAGAATAATAGTAGAGATAATTATTTATTTCAGTTTTATTTCTTTCATCACATTCCCAGTGGGTCAGAAGTTTACATACACTCAATTAGAATTTGGTAGCATTGCCTTTAATTGTTTAACTTAACAAACATTTCAGGTAGCCTTCCACAAGCTTCTCACAATAAGTTGGGTGAATTTGGGCCCATTCCTCCTGACAGAGCTGGTGTAACTGAGTCGGGTTTGTAGGCCTCCTTGCTCGCACACGCTTTTTCAGTTCTGCCTACACATTTTCTATAGGATTGAGGTCAGGGCTTTGTGATGGCCACTCCAATATTTTGACTTTGTTGTCCTTAAGCCATTATGCTTGGGGTCATTGTCCATTTGGAAGACCCATTTGCGACCAAGCTTTAACTTCCTGACTGATGTCTTGAGATGTTGCTTCAATATATCCACATAATTTTCCTTCCTCATGGTGCCATCTATTTTGTGTAGTGCACCAGTCCCTCCTGCAGCAAAGCACCCCCATAATATGATGCTGCCACCCCCGTGCTTCACGGTTGGGATGGTGTTCTTCGGCTTGCAACATAACAATGGTCATTATGGCCAAACAGTTTCATTTTTGTTTCATCAGACCAGAGGACATTTCTTCAAAAAGTACGATCTTTGTCCCCATGTGCAGTTGCAAACCGTAGTCTGGCTTTTTTTAATGGCGGTTTTGGAGCAGTGGCTTCTTCCTTGCTGAGCGGCCTTTCAGGTTCTGTCGATATAGGACTCGTTTTACTGTGGATATAGATTATTTTGTACCTGTTTCCTCCAGCATCTTCACAAGGTCCTTTGCTGTTCTGGGATTGATTTGCACTTTTCGCACCAAAGTACGTTCATCACTAGGAGACAGAACGCGTCTCCTTCCTGAGCGGTATGACGGCTGCGTGGTCCCATGGTGTTTATACTTGGGTACTATTGTTTGTACAGATGAACGTGGTACCTTCAGGCATTTGGAAATTGCTCCCAAGGATGAACCAGACTTGTGGAGGTCTACAATTTTTTTTCTGAGGTCTTGGCTGATTTCTTTTGATTTTCCCATGATGTCAAGCAAAGAGGCACTGAGTTTGAAGGTAGGCCTTGAAATACATCCACAGGTACACCTCCAATTTACTCAAATGATGTCAATTAGCCTATCAGAAGCTACTAAAGCGACATCATTTTCTGGAATTTTCCAAGCTGTTTTAAGGCACAGTCAACTTAGTGTAAGTAAACATCTGACACACTGGAATTGTGATACAGTGAATTATAAGTGAAATAATCTGTCTGTAAACAATTGTTGGAAAAATTACTTGTGTCATGCACAAAGTAGATGTCTTAACCGACTTGCCAAAACTATAGTTTGTTAACAAGACATTTGTGGAGTTGTTGAAAAGCGAGTTTTAATGACTCCAACATAAGTGTATGTAAACTTCCGACTTCAACTGTATCTGTATGTGAGACGTTTTGTATGGTATGTATTAATTTGTGGATGATACGTAACAAATTACAATTCGTATTATATGCTACGAATATGCAAGACGTACATTATGTTACAAATTCTAGTTAGGTTAGGGGTTAAGGTTAGGGTTAAGTTTAGGAGTTAGGTTAAAGGGTTAAGGGCAGAGTTAGCTAAAATAGTTAAGATTAGGGGAAGGATTAGCTAACATGCTAAGTAGTTGCAAAGTAGCTAAAAAGTAGTAAGTAGATGAAAAGTTGCTAAAATGCTAAAGTTGTCCATGATGAGATTCGAACTCGAAAACCATTTGGTTGCTAGAAGTGTGCGTTATAGACCCAATCAACCACCCTACAAGTAACCATCTGTCTTAAAGCAACCATACCAAACGTAACATATCACAAATACAAACGCAACATGCAAACATGCAACAATTTCAAAGATTTTACTGAGTTACAGTTCATATGAGGAAATCAGTCAATTTAAAGAATGAGGCCCTAATCTATGGATTTCACATGACTGGGAATACAGATATGCATCTGTTGGTCACAGATACCTTTTAAAAAATGGGCCTCACAATGGGTCTCAGGATCTCGTCACGTAATTTCTGTGCATTCAAAATGCCATCGATAAAACGCAACTGTGTTCGTTGCCTATAGCTTATGCCTGCCCATACCATAACCCCTCCACCACCATGGGAGCACTCTGTTCACAATGTTGAAACGGTCTGCGGTTGTGAGGCCAGTTGGATGTACTGCGAAATTCTCTAAAATGACATTGGAGGTGGCTTATTGTAGAGCAGTGGTTCCCAAACTTTTTATAGTTCCGTTCCCCTTCAAACATTCAACCTCCAGCTGCGTACCCCCTCTAGCACCAGGGTCAGCGCACTCTCAAATGTTGTTTTTTGCCATCCTTGTAAGCCTACCACACACACACTATACGATACATTTGTTAAACGTAGGAATGAGTGTGAGTTTTTGTCACAATAAGAATTTGTTCTTAACTGACTTGCCTAGTTAAATAAGGGTAAAAAAAAGAAAAAACGGCTTGTGGGAAGTGACAAAGAGCTCTTATAGGACAAGGGCACAAATTATAATGTAATAATAATCAATCATTTTGCTCTTTATTTAGCCATCTTACATATAAAACTATCACGTTTCAGGTGAAACCCAGGTGCAGACAACATTGAAGTAACAACAGTTTATTAATCCAACAGGGGCAGGCAAAAGACAGGTCAAGGGCAGGCAGGGGTCAGTAATCCAGATAGGTGGGGCAAAGGTACAGGACGGCAGGCAGGCTCAGGGTAGACAGAGGTCAGTAATCCAGATAGGTGGGGCAAAGGTACAGGATGGCAGGCAGGCTCAGGGAAGGCAGAAAAGGTCCAAATTGGGAAACCTAGAAAACAGGAACCAATCGAGAGACAGGAACAGAGGGAAAGGCTTGACGAAACAAAACGAACTGGCAACAGACAAACAGAGAACACAAGTATAAATACACAGGGGATAATGGGGAAGATGGACAACACCTGGAGGGGGTGGAGACAATCACAAAGACAGGTGAAACAGATCAGGGTGTGACAAAAACCTTATTTGTTCATCAAAGTTATTGTGAATAACTCACCACAGGTTAATGAGAAGGGTGTGCTTGAAAGGATGCACATAACTCTGCAATGTTGGGTTGTATTTTAGAGAGTCTCAGTCTTAAATAATTTCCCACACAGTCTGTGCCTGTATTTAGTTTTCATGCTAGTCAGGGCCGAGAATCCACTCTCACATAGGTACGTGGTTGCAAAGGGCATCAGTGTCTTAACAGCACGATTTGCCAAGGCAAGAAACTCTGAGCGCAGCCATATCCAGAAATCTGGCAGTGGCTGCTGATTAAATTACATTTTCACAGAACCGCTTGTTGCAATTTCGATAATGCTCTCATGTTCAGATATCGGTGAGTGTACTGAAGGCAGGGCATGAAAGGGATAATGAATCCAGTTGTTTGTGTCATCCGTTTTGGGAAAGTACCTGTGTAATTGTGCACCCAGCTCACTCAGGTGCTTCGCTATATCACATTTGACATTGTCTGTAAGCTTGAGTTAATTTGCACACAAAAAATCATACAATGATAGAAAGACCTGTGTGTTGTCCTTGTTAATGCAGACAGAAAAGAGCTCTAACTTCTTAATCATAGCCTCAATTTTGTCCCGCACATTGAATATAGTTGCGGAGAGTCCCTGTAATCCTAGATTCTGATCATTCAGGCGAGAAAAAACATCACTCAGATAGGCCAATCATATGAGAAACACGTCATCATGCAGAAAATACACGAGAGTTCAGGGGCCTTGCTTTAACAAAGTTAATCATTTTCACTGTTGTGTACAAAACGTCTTTCAAGCTGTCAGGCATTCTTTGGCAGCAAGAGCCTCTCGGTGGATGCTGCAGTGTACTCAAGTGGCGTCGGGAGCAACTTCTTGCACGCGCGTTACCACTCCACTATGTCTCCCTGTCATGGCTTTTGCGCCACCAGTACAGATACCAACACATCTTGACCACCTTTTTCACATTTGAAAAATGTCATGCTTTTATTAATTGTATTATTTTGTTTAACTCGACGTACAGTACCAGTCCAAAGTTTGGACACACCTACTTATTCCAGGTTTTTTCATTAGTTATACTATTTTCTACATTGTAGAATAATAATGAAAACATCAAAACTATGAAATAACACATGGAAGTCAGGCCATGACCCTGGTAAGGACGACGAGCACGCAGACGATCTTCCTTGAGTAGGTTTCTGACAGTTTGTGCAGAAATTTTTCGGTTGTGCAAACCCACAGGTGAAGAAGCTGGATGTGGAGGTCCTGGGCTGACGTGGTTAAATGTGGTCTGTGGTTTTGAGGCCGGTTGGATGTACTGCAAAATTCTCTAAAACGACGTTGGAGGCGGATTATGGTAGAGAAATTAACATAAAATTATCTGGCAACAGCTCTGGTGGACATTCCTTCAGTCAGCATACCAATTGCACACTCCCTCAAAACTTGAGACATCTGTGGCATTGAGTTGTGCAACAAAACTGCACATTTTAGAGTGGCATTTTATTGTCTCCAGCACAAGGTGCACCTGTGTAATGATCAAAGTGTTTAATCGGCTTCTTAATCCATCCACCTGACAGGTGTGGCATATCATCTTGGAGACATGCTTACTAACAGGGATGTAAACAAATTTGTGCACAAACTTTGAGAGAAATAAGCTTTTTGTGCGTATTAAAAATGTCTGGAATCTTTTATTTCAGCTCATGAAACATGGGACCAACACTTTGCATGTTCCGTTTCTATTTTTGTTCCGTATACATGGTCCCTGACAAAAATGAACTATGGAATTACGTAAGTTTAAAATAAATAATTTGAATACACAGAACCTGACTAGCCTTCAGACCTGTCAATCGCCTCTCTCAATTCCAACCAATCAGCCTCAGAAATTACAGCCCAAATAAATGCTTCACAGTGGTCAAGTAACAGACACATCTCAACATCAACTGTTCAGAGGAGACTGCGTGAATCATGGCTTCATGGTCAAATTGCTGCAAAGAAACCACTACTAAAGGACACCAATAATAAGAAGAGACTTGCTTGGGCCAAGAAACACAGGCAATGGACATTAGACTGGTGGAAATCTGTCCTTTGGTCTGATGAGTCCCAATGTGAGATGTTTGGTTCCAACCGCTGTGTCTTTGTGAGATGCAGAGTAGGTGAACGGATGATCTCCACATGTGTGGTTCCCACCGTGAAGCATGGAGGAGGTGTGATGGTGCTTTGCTGGTGACACAGTCAGTGATTTATTTCAAATTCAAGGCACACTTAACCAGCATGGCTACCACATATCATTTGACTATCATTTGTTTTTCAACGGGACAATGACCCAACACACCTCCAGGCTGTGTAAGGGCTAGTTGATCAATAAGGAGAGTGATGGAGTGCTGCATCAGATGACCTGGCCTGCACAATCACCCGATCTCAACCCAATTGAGATAGTTTGGGATGAGTTGGACCGCAGAGTGAAGGAAAAGCAGCCAACAAGTGCTCAGCATATGTGGGAACTCCTTCAAGACTGTTGGAAAAGCATTCCAGGTGAATCTGGTTGAGAGAATGCGAAGAGTGTGCAAAGCTGTCATCAAAGCAAACGGTGCCTTCTTTTTTTGGTTACTACCTGATTCCATGTGTGTTATTTCATAGTTTTGATGTCTTTAGTACTATTCTACAATGTAGAAAATAGTAAAAATAATGAAAAACGATTGAATGAGTAGGTGTCCAAACTTTTGACTGCTACTGTACCTAAGAAAATTGTTGTTTTTCAGCTAATATCCTGCAATTCTACACAGTTTAATAAGACTCATTACATATTTTAGGTAGGCTATTTAATGATAAAAATAATAATGGATATTAAAGTCTATACCCGATTTCCCCAATTCCGCTACCAAATGTTTTATTATGATAATGTATATGAACACTCAATTTAATTATACATATTCTCTTTTACAGAAAATCAATAGATCAATTGATAGCGACAATCACACGTTGTATGAGTTTACTTTCCAAGCAAAGTCCAATTTCTTTGACACCTTAGATCAGCTTCTGAATAAAATAGAGACAAACAAAAGTAATACCCATGCATCGTTTTAGATCAGTATAAACAATCGCGAATTTTCTGTGTTTGTGCATGCGTCACAGCTGTCACTGGTGGAGAGGGAACAGAATAATTTTAACATAAAATATATAATATGTTACTATTGCAAGGATAACAAAACCACTGAAATGATTGTTAATTTTTTTAATTCTTGTTGCCAAATACTTTATACACAAACAAAAATTCCAAAATTCTATACCAAAATTACCAATTTTTCTGATTGAATTTAATTATCTTATTGAAACACTAACCCTAGTGAATAACAACAAGAATAACACCTTCATGAATCATTATAATAAGATATTTTCAGAGTGAATATAATTGCACTTAAATTGTTTATTTTTTGTATTTTATTTTTAGATTTTTTGTATGTTTGAGCATTGTTAATACCTGTGTTTGGTTTGCTAGACATGTTTGATGTAGCAATGTAAGTTGATTTTTGTATTATGAATAAAATACATTAAAAAAACAAAAAACAGAAGTCATCTAATGTTATCTAATCTAAGAAAGAGGAAGTACTCTGGTCTGTGTGTGTCAGCATGCTCGGACGCTAACAATCACCTTTAAACTATGCTTACTTGTGCAACTGTTCTAACCATGGTAAGCCCCTACTTCCATGGCCACATCCGTACCATCAGACAAGACGTTCCTTCCTCATTCTTCTCAAACAGAGCGTTTCGTGTGACAGTTTGTCATAGTTTTGAATTTCTCGTCCTCAAAAAGTACTGAATATGGCACTTTTTATTTTCCAACCTTTAACATATTATTTCAAATGTAACTTCAGTAAAGCAAAAAATTGAAGGGTAAAAAGTATTAACATGATTGAATATGATAACCTGCAGATATTCATTTGAAGGGGTGTACTTGACACCCGTAACACCCACATTTTCAACACTCCAATCATGCAGAGATCACGCAGAAGAAGACAATTTCACACTTATAAACTTAATAGTCTTGCATTTGGCCACATACATATAGAGTATTAATGGAATTTACACAAATCAAATACATTTATTGTATTATTTACACAATCCTAAAAGCTTAGCTAGAAGATTTAAGAATTCAGGTTGGACGAGACTAGCCTGGTCCCAGATCTGTTTGTGCTGTCTTGGAGAAGGGTTGCAAAGGGAGGGTATATTACTGGAAACCTTTCATATCTTTCAAGGATTTTATGTAATCTATCACAAGACATCTAGTGGCCCTTTTTGGTACTTCAGATTATCACAGGTGTCTAATTATCTCTGTCCCTGTTGCCTTATTACATGTAAAATATATGAAATAATTAAATAAGATGATTTTAAAATAACAAATAGAATGACAAATCTGTAAAACATTATCCTAAATATAAACCAGCAACTTAGTGAATACCATTTTTTAATGAGCATTTCAGCATGAAATATCCTTTATTTTTTTACACACATTTATTTTACTATGTCAATATATTTGGGATGCTGCTACAAAGTGGCAGTCATGGGCCTCCATCAGAGCTCCTACATCTATCATGAGCTGAACACACTCAAGAGTTACCTGTAACACACACACAAAAACGCCAGTCATAGTTTAAGACACTTGGTTATTAAAGGTGAGTAAACTACAAATCATCCCAGTGTGTGTGTCTTTATACTGTGTGTGGTGTCCAAGACAGCTGCCCTCCTCTCCCACAACATTAACATTGTTGTAATCAAAAACAAAATGTACCTCCCACGCAGGCCTCGGGATGGGTGTGGAGGTAAACAGTGGAGGGTTGACCGTAGCCCCATGCTGTATGAGCAGTTTCACACACTCCAGGCTCACCGTCGCACATGCATCGCATAGAGGGGTACTGCCGTCAATGTTTCTCCCTCGCCCCTTGCCCTGGAAGTGTATACTCGTCAGACGTCAGGACACGTCATCAGAAGTGTTTACTTAATTTGAGGGCTGAGGGGATAGGATGTGTCTTTTAAGGGTTTGGAATACACACAGCCTTCCAAATATTGAAATGCACACAGCCTTCCAAAGATTGAAATGCACACAGCCTTCCAAAGATTGAACGTAAATTTCCACTTACGTCCACTCTCCTCTCCTTAGCATTCGTCACTTCCGGTTCTTGTGCATTAGCAGTTCGAGTCTTCTAATAATCACTCTATTGCGGCATTGCCTTTTCAGTTGTTAGTTGAATGTTACGTTTTACAATCGAGGTGTAGACACGTATAACGCCACATAGATGAGATATATTCAGTGAAGAAGTGGAACTTTTCTAACAAATGTTCCTATTTGTAAAATGTCGGTAAAATATGTAGGCCTACTGTAAATTACAGTCTGCTCTAAATGCCTAGAACAGCATATGTTTGCCACACCTAAAATATTTTAATGGACATAATGTATTCCATTCATGGACAGTTTTCAGTTTGTGCATGATGTTCAAAAGCTCAAGCATCTACTCAACTGCGTCTACTAGCGGAGTGGAGACAAGAAAGCAAATCAGTCTCAAAATGGATGCGGGGTGACATAAGTTTCTGTTTCTTTTTTGGAAGCACAACTTTACGTTGAGTTAATATTACATTACTCGGTGAATATATATATATATATATGCTATTTGTGACAAATATCTGAGTATAGTGTCAGAAAAATTCACAAAATATCGAAGTGTGTTCTAATCGCGACGTTTTTTCTTTTTCGTACTTCTTCCTGGTTGCAACGTATGTGGAAACTTGCCTTTGGCACAAAGACTTCGCCAGATAATTCATATGGATTGGCTACATTTTTCTCGGAATAGACAAATTAAAAGTATCGGAATGTCAATGGAAGACGGAGGTGGTGTGCGAATGTCAAGAGGAGAAAAAGGCACAAACTGATTTCATACGTTTTTTTCAACCATGGAAATCGAGAATGGTGCCGCAAGAGGTGACGAATAGAGTTTTTGGTCAACCATAATTCGTTCATCACTCTTATAACACTTGTATATGATAGCTATTTATCATTTACATTTGACTATTTCGAGAATTGGTTGAAGTCATACATCATTGGTTTTTAGGTATATTTATGAGTGTTACAGTGTTTACAGTATTTTGTCACGTGTGCATAGGTTACTGGTCTAACTTCACTGTCGTTAGAATTCGTAAGCACTCCAGATAATGCAGTTCCATAGGTAAAACACTATTTTTGGCATACATACACTACATGAGCAAAGGTATGTGGACACCTGCACGTCGAACATCTCCTTCCAAAATCATGGGCATTAATATGGAGTTGGTACCCCCTTTGCTGCTATAACAACCTCCACTCTTCTGGGAAGGCTTTCCACAAGATGTTAGAACATTGCTGTGGGGACTTGCTTCCATTCAGCCACAAGAGCATTAGTGAGGTCGGGCACTGATGTTGGGCGATTAGGCCTGGCTCACAGTCAGCATTCCAATTCAACCCAAAGTTCGATGGGGTTTAGGTCAGGGCTCTGTGCAGGCCAGTCAAGTTCTTCCACAATAATCTCAACAAACCATTTCTGTATAGACCTCGCTTTGTGCACGGGGGCATGGTGATCTTAGGCTTGTGTGCGGCTGCTAGGCCATGGAAACCCATTTCATGAAGCTCCCGACGAACAGTTAATGTGCTGACGTTGCTTCCAGAGGCAGTTTGGAACTCTGTACATGCTACGCGCTTCAGCAATTGCCAGACCCATTCTGTGAGCTTGTAACAGTACTTACAGTTGTCTGGTGCAGCTCTAGCTGGGCAGAAATTTTTCGAACTGTCTTGTTGGAAAGGTGGCATCCAATGAAGGTGCCACGTTGAAAGTCACTGAGTTCTTCAGTAAGGCCATTCTACTGCAAATGTTTGTCTATAGAGATTGCATGGCTGTGTGCTCGATTTTATATACCTGTCAGCAATGGGTTTGGCTGAAATAGCCAAATCCACTCATTTGAAGGGATGTCCACATACTTTTATATTGTTCTTTTAACAACATGCTCACCAGTATTTACGCCTAACTCAAAATAGAATATATAGAATAGAATGAAAATGGTTGTCACAAATGCAAGACACATAGAATTGAAAACTGAATAGAATCAGTATGGATGTTACAAATGCATGACACCTAGAATAGAATGTAATAGAAAATACTATCATATATATATGGTAGTTACCAATGCAAGGCACCTTGTATAGAATAGACTAGAATATAGTAGAAACAATTATATAATATATCAATATGGTAGTTACAAATGCATGGCAACTGTTGGTACAAAACATAACAATTTACAACCCTGCGGTAAAGTAATGTTTTAATCTTCATCCTGTTCCAACCACCAGGTGTTTTGTTACCTGTACTACCAGGTTCCGAGCCCTTCGACAACAGTATTCTGCCTCCACTGCAGAACATGTACATGTATGAGGAGTCTAAGCAGTCTTTCAGATACAACTCTGCTTTCTTGATAAAGAATACCACCCTGCAAGACCGGGTCAGTATATTTGACGACTTGGTAACTTTTTAATCCACCTGCGTACCCCTCAGTGCGCCGCCTCCCTCTGACCAGAGAGTTCAGTTATTACATGATATCTTTGTAATACTTGATAATACATGATCGTAATTGTACTTCTACACGATAGTAAATGTGTTATATTTGATAGTACATACTTAGTATTTATTGTGCTGTTCAGTCAGTTGTTAAGTACATGTTTACATAAAATCTCTTGACTTTTGCTAGCAAGATGTTGGTCGCATGCGACATAAAGAATGACCTCTTTCTTGTTGTTGGACAGTATGAGGCCTTCCGAACTGAAAGGAGAGGCATGGGATACTCAGAGGAAGAACTGGAGGAGTCCTATGGGTTCTTACTGTTTGACGACAAAAATAAGGTGAAAATAATAAGAAAGAATATCAATGAACACCAGAATAATATCACTCTAAACACAATTATAACCATATCTACATTCATATTTCTGATAAAAAAAGGAAAGAAAGTCACACACTGATACCCTTTTTGTATGGAGAAACCCATATCTGTAATTTCTCGTCATAGAAAACTACCTCAAAACATCCCAAGCGAAGTTACTGATCACTACTAATCACTATTTTTCTATTTTAAAGGCAAATAAACTGGGAGAAACTGGTGTAATCCCTGGTCACAGTACATGCTCAACGCTTGGAGATCCTTCAAAGGGTAAATGAGCTCCGCTATGTTGTTTTATAACTCCTCCGCCATAGAAAACGAGATATGGGCACTGGGCACACCACATAATTTCAACGTGGAAATTTGGGTAATATTTGGTTGAGACGTTGATCAATGACATTTAAACCTTTACTCACCCACTGAATTCCCAATATTTTATCACTCTGCTTTCAACCATTTAAAAGTACAACCAAATTCCAATGGAAAAACAATTTCATCTAAATGTGTTATCACTGTGCTTTCAACCATTGAAAAGCAACAAAGTTTAAATAGGAATACAATGTCAGACATTTTGTATTTATACAACAACTTAATGTATTATTACTCTTCATCTAGTAGCACAAGCAAACGACCTGGATTGCAGTTGAGATTACATTAAAAGTGCAAGTGATCAATGCTTTTTGAGAGTGCGCAGATTATTATAGCAATTGTGAAGGTTTTCACAGACCTGCATCCTTTGCACGCTATGTTGAACATGCACGATTTCTATGATTACATAAGAAGACATTATAGTAAACGTATCGTCAATATGTGGCCATGGATGTGTTACTTTAAGGTTGAATAAATACTGTTACATTAGTTTGTAAGACAGTCTTAACTTTTGGCTATTTACTGTATTACAAAAGTAATATTGAATTGTGTTTGGTTAACAACACAACCAAATATCAACATTTAAATGATATTTATCTAATGCTCGGATAGTTTCATCTGAGCCACTGGCTAAATCCTATTCTTTAACTTTTATTTTGGGTTTATTTGTAGAAGTGAATCCAACATATAATTTGAAAATGTGAAAGTTATTAGGCTATTTACTGTATTGCAAAAGTGATATTGAATTGAGTTTAGTTGTCAACGCAACCAAATATCAACATTTGAAGGAGATTTATCTTTTGTGTCATGGACTTAGTCTGGCTTTATTTCCAGTTTGTCTACAAATAAAAAATGTATACGTTGGATTCACGTCTCCATCACAACCAAAAATCTAAGTTAAAGAATAGGACAAAATCCTATTTAAAAAGTGCATTTAAAGTTTGATTTGATTTAGGCATATTCTTTAACTTCGATTTTTGGTTGAGATGGAGACGTGAATTCAACATGTCACTTATTTATTTGCAGACAAACTGGAATTAAAGCCAGACGAAGTCAGTGGCACAAATAGAACTATCCAAGCAGAAGATACTTCTCCTTCAAATTATATTTGGTTGCATTGACAACCAACCACAATTCAATATCCAGTTTGTCTATAAATTAATAATTGATATGTCGGAATCACCTCTTCATCTCCGCCAAAAATCAAAGGTAAGGAATAGGACAAAATCAAATCAAACTTTATTTAAAATGCACTTAAAGTTTGATTTGATTTATTCCTATTATTTAACTTTGATTTTTGGTTGAGATGGAGACGTGAATCCAACATATTAATTATTAACTTGAAGATTACATTTTAACCGAAGTTTACAACCCTAGGCCTATATAGAGTTGAAGTCGGAAGTCTACATACACCTTAGCCAAATACATTTAAACTCAGTTTTTCACAATTCCTGACATTTAATCCTAGTAAATTATTATTATTATTATTTCTTTCATCACATTCCCAGTGCGTCAGAAGTTTACATACACTCAATTAGTATTTGGTAGCATTGCCTTTAAATTGTTTAACTTGGGTCAAACGTTTTGGGTAGCCTTCCACAAGCTTCCCACCATAAGTTAGGTGAATTTTGACACATTCCTCTTGACAGAGCTGGTGTAACTGAGTCTGGTTTGTAGGCCTCCTTGCTCGCACATGCTTTTTCAGTTCTGCCCACAAATTTTCTATAGGATTGAGGTCAGGGCTTTGTGATGGCCACTCCAATACTTTGGAAGTATGCTTGGGGTCATTGTCCATTTGGAAGACCCATTTGCGACCAAGCTTCAACTTCCTGACTGATGTCTTGATGTTGCTTCAATATATCCACATAATTTTCCTACCTCATGATGCCATCTATTTTGTGAAGTGCACCAGTCCCTCCTGCAGCAAAGCACCCCCACAACACGATGCTGTCACCCCCGTGCTTCACGTTTGGGATGGTGTTCTTCGGCTTGCAAGCCTCCCCCTTTTTCCTCCAAACATAACAATGGTCATTATGGCCAAACAGTTCTATTTTTGTTTCATCAGACCAAAGGACATTTCTCAAAAAAGTACGATCTTTGTCCCCATGTGCAGTTGCAAACCGTAGTCTGGCTTTTTTATGGCGGTTTTGGAGCAGTGGCTTCTTCCTTGCTGAGCGGCCTTTCAGGTTATGTCGATATAGGACTCGTTTTACTGTGGATAGAGATACTTTTTTACCCGTTTCCTCCAGCATCTTCACAAGGTCCTTTGCTGTTGTTCTGGGATTGATTTGCACTTTTTGCACAAAAGTACATTCATCTCTAGGAGACAGAACGCGTCTCCTTCCTGAGCGGTATGACGGCTGTGTGGTCCCATGGTGTTTATACTTGCATACTATTGTTTGTACAGATGAATGTGGTACCTTCAGGCGTTTGGAAATTGATCCCAAGAATGAACCAGACTTGTGGAGGTCTACAATTTTTTTTATGAGGTCTTGGATGATTTCTTTTGATATTCCCATGATGTCAAGCAAATAGGCACTGAGTTTGAAGGTAGGCCTTGAAATACATCCACAGGTACAACTCCAATTGACTCAAATGATGTCAATTAGCCTATCAGAAGCTTCTAAAGCCATGACATAATTTTCTGGAATTTTCCAAGCTGTTTAAAGGCACAGTCAACTTAGTGTATGTAAACTTCTGACCCACTGTAATTGTGATTAAGTGAAATAATCAGTCTGTAAACAATTGTTGGAAAAATTACTTGTCATGCACAAAGTAGATATCCTAACCGACTTGCCAAAACTATAGTTTGTTAACAAGGCATTTGTGGAGTGGTTGAAAAACTAATTTTAATGAGTCCAACCTAAGTGTATGTAATGTCTATTTTTAGTTGAACTCTGGGTTGAATTTAAATGCTCACGAGCGGAAATTAATTAATTTTTTTTTTTTGCTGAAAGATGATGCCCATAGTTTACACATGATGTTGCACAATGCTTTAAGTCAATAAGTCATCGTTTTAGTCAAGGTATGATATATTTGGGCATGAGGTGGGAAAACCAAAGTTCAGATAACTTCAGATATTTTCCGTGTCAATGCCAGGTGTTTCCCTTATGAGATGACTTGCAAATACTTTTCAGTCTACGTTTCTTTTCGGGTCTGGGTTTGATTTGAATGTTACCACCCATCAGCATGGCATTGTTTATTAATCAGAAACACGTGCAAAGTTCTTCCTCGCAACTGAGCCAAACAACCTTTCGCCGTAGCCTACACTTGGCTGCCTGAGCGCCACTTTTTTTACCAGCAAATTATCATAATCCTTTAGATCATTTTTCAAGTTTCACTTATTATTTAGCTAGTCTGTATATAAAAAAAAAAAGACAATTTTATAAATTATTAAATTGTGTGTGATATGACTGCATTTTGGAACCCCGCTCCCCCCAAGATGAATGGTTTTGACCATGCTGCTTCGATTGGTGTCTATCCTATGTTGAAAAGGCACCCGCAAAAGAAAATTACACAAACTTCTTTATCTATTTTGTTGTGTTGTTTTCACATTTGTATTGATGTGCTCCATGCCCTCAGGATGTTGTTGCATACACACTATATATACAAAAGTATATGGACACCCCTTCAAATTATTGGATTCAGCTATTTCAGCCTTACCTGTTTCTAACAGGTGTATCAAATCAACCACACAGACATGCAATCTCCATAGACAAACATTGGCAGTAGAATGGCCTTACTGAAGAGCTCAGTGACTTTCAAAGTGGCACTGTCATAGGATGCCACCTTTCCAACAAGTCAGTTCATCATATTTCTGCCCTGCTAGAGCTGCCCCGGGTCAACTGTAAGTGCTGTTATTGTGAAGTGGCAATGTCTAGGAGCAACAATGGCTCAGCCGCGAAGTGGTAGGCCACACAAGGTCACAGAGCGGGACCGCCGAGTGCTGAAGCCCATAGCACGTAAAAATCTTCTGTCCTTGGTTGCAACACTCACTACCGAGTCCCAAACTGCCTCTGGAAGCAACATCAGCACAAAAACTGTTCATCAGGAGCTTCATGAAATGAAGCTTCAGCCTCACACAAGCCTAAGATCACCATGTGCAATGCCAAGCGTCGGCTGCAGTGTTGTAAAGCTTGCTGCCATTGGACTCTGGAGCATTGGAAATGCATTGTCTGGAGTGATGAATCACGCTTCACCATTTCGCAGTCCGACAGACGAATCTGGGTTTGGCGAATGCCAGGAGAATGTTACCTGCCCCAATGCATAATACAAACTGTAAAGTTTGGTGGAGGAGGAATAATGGTCTGGGGATGTTTTTCATTGTTCGGGCTAGGCCCCTTAGTTCCAGTGAAGGGAAATCTTAACGCTACAGCCTACAATGACATTCTAGACTCTTCTGTTCTTCCATTTTTATGGCAACAGTTTGGAGAAGGCCCTTCCCTGTTTCAGCATGACAATACCCCCGTGCACAAGTGAGGTCCATACAGAAATGGTTTGTCGAGATCAGTGTGGAAGAACTTGACTAGCCTGCACAGCCCTGACCTCAACCGCATTGAACACCTTTGGGATGAATTGGAACGCCGACTGCAAGCCAGGCGTAATCGCACAACATCAGTGCCTGACCTCACTAATGCTCTTGTGGCTGAATGGAAGCAAGTCCCCACAGCAAAGCCTTCCCAGAAGAGTGGGGGCTGTTATTGCAGCAAAAGGGGGACCAACTCCACATTAATGCCCATGATTTTGGAATGATATGTTCGACAAGCAGGCGTCCACATACTTTTGGTGATGTAGTGTATCATTTGTGGTGTACATCATGAGCAAGGTCATTGTCGTCTATCATTTCACTTCTTCTAGCTTTCCTGTCCCAGAGCGGAAATTCTCGTTTAGGTTCCATTTCTGAAGAATGACAAAGGCTGCTAATACATATTCGCAAATTAGGGGTGGGAACGTTGTGGTGATTTTTTAAAATGTATTTATTTTTATTTCACCTTCATTTAACCAGGTAGGCTAGTTGAGAACAAGTTCTCATTTGCGACTGCGACCTGGCCAAGATAAAGCATAGCAATTCGACACATACAACAACACACATGGAATAAACAAAACATACAGCCAATAATACAGTAGAAAAATAAGTCTATATACAATGTGAGCAAATGAGGTGAGATAAGGGAGGTAAAGGCAAAAAAAGGCCATGGTGGCGAGGTAAATACAATATAGCAAGTAAAACACTGGAATGGTTCTTTTGCAGTGGAAGAATGTGCAAAGTAGAAATAGAAATAATGGGGTGCAAAGGAGCTAAATAAATAAATACAGTAGGGGAAGAGGTAGTTGTTTGGGCTAAATTATAGATGGGCTATGTACAGGTGCAGTGAGCTGCTCTGACAGCTGGTGCTTAAAGCTAGTGAGGGAGATAAGTGTTTCCAGCTTCAGATATTTTTGCAGTTTGTTCCAGTCATTGGCAGCAGAGAACTGGAAGGAAAGACGACCAAAGGAGGAATTGGCTTTGGGGGTGACCAGTGAGATACACCTGCTGGAGCGCGTGCTACGAGTGGGTGCTGCTATGGTGACCAGTGAGCTGAGATAAGGCGGGGCTTTACCTAGCAGAGACTCGTAGATAACCTGTAGCCAGTGGGTTTGGCGACGAGTATGAAGCGAGGGCCAACCAACGAGAGCGTACAGGTCGCAATGGTGGGTAGTGTATGGGGCTTTGGTGACAAAACGGATGGCACTGTGATAGACTGCATCCAGTTTGTTGAGTAGAGTGTTGGAGGCTATTTTATAGATGACATCACCGAAGTCAAAGATCGGTAGGATGGTCAGTTTTACGAGGGTATGTTTGGCAGCATGAGTGAAGGATGCTTTGTTGCGATATAGGAAGCCAATTCTAGATTTAATTTTGGATTGGAGATGCTTAATGTGAGTCTGGAAGGAGAGTTTACAGTCTAACCAGACACCTAGGTATTTGTAGTTGTCCACGTATTCTAAGTCAGAGTCGTCCAGAATAGTGATGCTGGACGGGCGAGCAGGTGCGGGCAGTGATCGGTTGAATAGCATGCATTTAGTTTTACTTGTGTTTAAGAGCAGTTGGGAGGCCACGGAAGGAGAGTTGTATGGCATTGAAGCTCGTCTGGAGGTTAGTTAACACAGTGTCCAAAGAGGGGCCAGAAGTATACAGAATGGTGATTTCCACGTGGAGTGGAAAAATAACAAGTAGAGGCACAGACAGCGGTCAGTGTAGCTAGCTAGAATGCTATCCTTATCTAGCTAGCTAATATTATCTGTTGTTGCTGTTTTTTTGTTTTTGTACTATACCGTATTCAAAAGATTAGCCAGCTGGCTAGGCTATGGCTGGTTCTGGATTTGTCATAACAAGCATTTAGGGAAAGCTTTGCCACAGATGGATAGGGGAAGCCACTATCTCTGACTTTGCCATGTATTGTTTTCTCCAAAGTTGTCATCTTGCATAAATTGCATCCGCGAATCCGCCATAGAAATACAAAGAATAACATTAATCTACGGTATTATCGATTGCCAAACAATTGAACGGTTTCGACCAGTTTGGTTTTTCTACATTGTAATGGACACGGTGCAACCTTTGGTATGCTACTGGCAGGCTATTCATCTGCAGTACAGCAATGTCAAGTCAGGCCACCCTCATGGAGTCTGTTTCTGACCGTTTGAGCAGACACATGCACATTTGTGGCCTGCTGGAGGTCATTTTGCAGGGCTCTGGCAGTGCACCTCCTTGCACAAAGGCGGAGGTAGCGGTCCTGCTGCTGGGTTGTTGCCCTCCTACGGCCTCCTCCACGTCTCCTGATGTACTGGCCTGTCTCCTGGTAGCGCCTCCATGCTCTGGACACTACGCTGACAGACACAGCAAACCTTTTTGCCACAGCTCGCATTGATGTGCCATCCTGGATGAACTGCACTACCTGAGCCACTTGTGTGGGTTGTAGACTCCGTCTCATGCTACCACTAGAGTGAAAGCACCGCCAGCATTCAAAAGTGACCAAAACATCAGCCAGGAAGCATAGGAACTGAGAAGTGGTCTGTGGTCACCACCTGCAGAACCATTCCTTTTTTGGGGGTGTCTTACTAATTGCCTATAATTTCCACCTTTTGTCTATTCCATTTGCACAACAGCATGTTAAATTTATTGTCAATCAGTGTTGCTTCCTAAGTGGACAGTTTGATTTCACAGAAGTGTGATTGACTTGGAGTTACATTGTGTTGTTTAAGTGTTCCCTTTATTTTTTTGAGCAGTGTATATAGTTATTAAGAGATCTCAATAACAATTCTCATGATAGCATATTGGTAGTAGTCAGTGGCAAATTTCAAAGCTAAGCAGGGCTGGGCATCATTAAAACCTTGGATGGGAGACCAAATAGAATGTAGACTGTAGATTGATTGATTCTTCAGTAGGAGGTGCTGCTCATCCTATTAGTTTTTTTTCTGATAGTGGATATAACGTTGGAGATCTGACGTTATTTCAACGGTACAAATTCAACATATTTTATACAAGGTGTGTATATGTTTTGTTTAAAAAAAAAAACATGATCACGTAATCCTGTGTTTGAAATGTCACCCTCAAAACAGCAATTTACGTTGTGATTTTTTTTTCATCCAATGTATTTTCCATGTAGATTCCACGTCACAATACGTTGACAAATTATGTCGAAAGAACGTTGATTCAACCAGTTTGTGCCCAAGACGCTAAACCCAAACCCGTTTCCTGGCTTTGTGTTGGCAAAGTACCAAGTGTAAGTGACTAAATGGTTTGCAGCACGGAAGTTAAATACACTAGGTCAACAACGACCTGTTTTATTAATGAAAACTCTTCATGCTGTCATCCACAAGGCCTCAACTAAACAAAGGAACCGTTCTAAGCTTGTATAATGGACATGCTCTGTTTGGCTAGCTAGGCCTATAGAGAGGCAACTTGCTCGCACACTAAGTGACATGCAATTGTCTTAAATTGTGACCATAATCTATACTATGCTATCCGTGAGTGTGCAGTATATGGCTAAATACACTTCATAACATAAGTAATGAGATTGAAAGCAGTTTTCTTACCAAGCTGCTGGTGGACTTTTCAGTGCCTGTTTGCTCAAGTGTCCATCTGCTTTTGAAAGTGAAACTGCTTTACAGACATATGATATGAATGCGTTGACTGGAAAGAGAAAGTGGAAGTAGAGTGGAAAAGAGAGAGACCAGTGAACCTTAACTCTAATAAATGTTTGCTGAGGCAGTGAGTAGCGTTAGCCTATACTTAGGCATACAGTAACAAAAAAAATGGAATGGTGTAGAAATTAGATATGATTCTACTTTTATCAGCAGAATGTTAGTAATTCTATGAGTTTAGCTTCAAACATACAGTACATACCTCACTTTGTTTGGAGTTTCATAAATGCATTCCTGAATAGATTTCAAGGTACGGAGGCAGTCCCTAGCAGTTCGAAAAGGGGGAGGGTGATGTAAGATTATCTACGGTAGGACAAAGTCTGCCAGTTGTATATCTACTAGGACCAGATTGAGATTACTGCCGTAGTTATGGAGGAAGGAAACAAAGTCCTTGTGTAGTAGTGTGTTTTGCACTTTCAAAAGTGAACAATTCTAAATGTGTACGACATCGCCATAGAAGCTCTGTTAAAAAAAACCAATAGAGACAATTGTTTAGAGATCTTAGGCAACCTTTTACAAAAAGAGTTGAAGCCTCTTTTTTTCAGTACTAGTACAAGAGGTCTTTTGTAAACCCTTTCCATTCCTGTATGGTTTCGTCACTTGTCACTGCTTGAATGTGCTTAGTCTAGTTTTTCCTGTTTCGCCCTTTGAACCTCCTCCCTTCACTATAGAGAAATTGACATGGCACAGCCTTCTCTGCTCAGACTAAAGAAAATATCTAACCACATATCCATAGCATGTACCTGTGTGCTGCAAGACTGTGTTAGCCTACTGAGAAAAAGCCTGAGCATTAGCTTAGGGGGCCAACACAAGATCATCATGTGAGTGGTGCCAATTCTGCCAAACCAGTTACATTATGCAGTGTTGACTAGGCAAGTCAGTTAAAAACAAATTCTTATTTACAATGACAGCCTAGGAACAGTGGGTTCACTGCCTTGTTCAGGGGCAGAACAACCCATTTTTACCTTGTCAGCTCAGGGATTTGATCTAGCAACCTTTTGGTTACTAGCTCTAACCACTAGGCTACCTGCTGTCCCAGTTAACCTGAAAACCAGTGTGAAGTTTCACAGCCTCTTCCAAAGTCCTCACTTCATTGTTTTAGAAAGGGAACACAGGCTGTGTTGGGCTTGGCAGTTGGCACCAAAGTATAGAAAGTCCTCCTACGCATTGAAAATATCTTTGACATGTCTTCAGGCAACTCGCTGAAAGGCTTTGGAACTTCCTCACTGGAGGATATTGCTAATTGTTTTGGGTAAGGCTTGACTGGGTGTGCCTTGGTACTGTGATACTAAGGACGTTTTACAACATGGCTCCCATGTCCTTGACTTTTATCTCAGATCAGGTGTATAAAAAAAACATATTTTAGGGTGTGGCTTTGGTTCCCTGGGCTGTCATGATTGGCCATTGGGGAAATGAGCACAAATAACATATTCACACTTAGAAATAAACCAAAACCCATTTACTGTGCGATGCATTTATTCAATAACATTATTATAATATCTATATTTCCACTTCTCAAATTAAATATTTCAATGTAATTAAACCTACATATATTTGTATTCCTTGTACTACAAATATTTAGTTCAGCTAACATCTTTCAAGATCCTCACGCCTTATTCTGCACTGAATATTGTTGTTTTGGTTTTATCAGAGAGGAGGATGCTGGCACACTCACCGCCCCATGTTCTTGCTGTGGGAACAGACTTGTCAATGATGTGAATGTTCTTGTTAACTCAGGTGTGTACGTGTCCAAGTACTCCGACTGCCTGGACATAAACCGCTGGTACCACGGGAAGTCTGGATACATCGCCATCATCAGACTCACCAAGGTATTTACATAGTTACGAGCCACAGAGGCGTTCCTATGTGTAACTTCACTGTTGAATGTTCCTCTAGGTTTTTTCCTTCTAAGGAGTTTTTTCCTTGCCCCCGTGCTTCTGCTTGCTCTTTGGGCTTGAGGTCGAGTTACTGCAAAGCTCTTTGTGACGACTGCAGATGTAAAAAGGGCTTTATAAATACATTTCATTGATTTGTTTGTTGAACGGGCTTGTCATTTAATTCTCTCTCTTTTTGTGGGGTTCTACAGGGCAGAGTGAGAGACGTGACAGAGAACTACACAGTAAACTACACCTCTCCCTCTAATGGGTTTGACTGTCATGTATCAGAGCAGCTCAGTGCCGTGTCGGCCAACACCAGCTCCTTCCTGGCCTTTGAGAGAACACAGGTGAGATAACTCCATCCATCATCCCTCTAACGTTCATCCATCCATCCATGCCACACTGTGTACTTTTCCAGTAGGAAAAAACAGTTGTAATGACGTCATTTCAACCAGCTTTGCCTGGGTTTCGGGTTCTGTTGCCTTCAATTGTCAAATGTGCACTCTGTGTGTCAAAGCAGTAAAACGTAAATTAATTTAGTAAGCTAGCTCTCTAATGAAAAAAGTTATAATTTATTCGTGTTTTTGCTCCAGGCATTTAGAAAAGTTGATGAAATAGACCTGTAGATACAGTAGTGATGAATACAATACAATAGCAAAGCTGAAGAGATTTGTGTTGGTCTTTGCAGTACTACATGTATGAGCTGCCTGGTGGAGGGGCTGACTCGACAGTCCAGCCTCCTAGCCATGCCTGCCCATTCGCTATAGTGGCTTTTTCCTATTGGGATACCAAGACACCTGCATCAGAGGACCAAGAGAAAAGGTACATTTCCCTCTTTCTCATGGGGTTTTTAAATTTTTCCAGATTCACAGAAAATATTTGATGAAAAGGAACATCTTCTAAAACGTACAAAATGATTGATTTGTTTTTTTTCTTCTCTTTTGCAGTGAGGAAGAAAAAACAGGTAAGTAATGAATCAAACTGTTACAAAGGGGCTTCTGGATAATGTTATGGCGCCGTTCAATGGCATATCATTAATACTACAGTACAGTGCATTCCTACTTTAACTGAATGCATTAAGTTGCTCTGGATAACATTGTCTGCTAAAATTGAAATATTATTACAGTGTTTCACTACTACCCCTGGAAGGGTCAGCTCCAAATCAGCTCCCAGGTCTACCATGTGGGTCTGAAGTCCAGCACTGGACCCCTGATTCCAGCTAAACTGTGAGTTCAATGCAACCCTAGTGTGAAGGTGCACGGTCTCTCCCTATGCTATGACTTATAAATACAGTATCTTATAAATATCTCTCCAATTTACTTGATGTGGGTCGTGTTTAGTAGGGCACACCATAGCAAGACAGTAGGCAACAAAACAAAAAACAAGTTTAACTCCATGTGGTAACATAACCTGAGAATGTCATTTTGTTTGATTTCAGTCCAACCGTAATGGCAGTTGACGGAGCCATTAAAATGTCAGATCTGAGGCAGAAATTACCAAAGGCTATATTTGAAACCTGCTTCATCGGTGAAGGTACGTTTACATATGTTCCATGTGTTTACGAATGTAAATGTCGGCTACTCAAAAGTGGTTTCGTTGTGATAGCATTTTGCTTGAGCAGTGTCACCACAAACAACCTTTCCCAGGACTAGGGTTGCAAAGTTTCAGTATATTACTGAAAACGACCAGAATTTTCATATCTTTCAAAGGTTTTATCTTATTTATCACAAGACATAAAGTGGCTCTTTTGGATACTTCAGATTATCACAGGTGTTTGTAATCTGGCCCTCTGTGTGGCCTTATCACATGTAAAATATATTAAATAATTAAATGAAATGACAGAGCTGTAAAACATTATCCTAAATATACTGAACAACAATATAAACGCAACATGCAACGATTTCAAAGATTTTACTGAGTTACAGTTCATATAAGGAATTCAGTCAATTGAAAAATTCATTAGGCCCTCATCTATGGATTTCACATGACTGGGAATACAGATATGCATCTGTTGGTCACAGATATCTTTAAAAAAAGGTAGGGGTGTGGATCAGAACCAGTCAGTGTCTGGTGTATGTGTAACGCTCGTCTTTAGGTGGAAGAGAGGAGGACCAAGGCGCAGCGTGGTGAATGTTCATGATGTTGAATTTTAATGAATTATCCAACTAAACAGAACACTGACAAAATACAAAATAACAAAACGACGTGAACAGACCTGAACTTGAGAACATAAAACATGAACGCACGAACAGGTAGGAACAAACGAACGAACGAAACAGTACCGTGTGGTGAAACAAACACAGACACAGCAACAATCACCCACAAACAAACAGTGAGAACAGCTTACCTTAATATGGTTCTCAATCAGAGGAAACGTAAAACACCTGCCCCTGATTGAGAACCATATCAGGCTAGTTGACAACCCTAAACCAAACATAGAAACACATAACATAGAATGCCGACCCAGCTCACGTCCTGACCAACTAAACAAGGCTAAACAAAGGAAATAAGGTCAGGAACGTGACAGTGTGACCACCATTTCCCTCATGCAGTGCGACATCTCCTTCACATAGAGTTGATCAGGCTGTTGTTTGTGGAATGTTGTCCCACTATTCTTTTATGGCTGTGCGAAATTGCTGGATATTGACGGGAACTGAAACGCGCAAAAAAAGAAACGTCCTCTCACTGTCAACTGTGTTTATTTTCAGCAAATTTAACATGTGTAAATATTTGTATGAACATAACAAGATTCAACAACTGACACATAAACTGAACAAGTTCCACAGACATGTGACTAACAGAAATGGAATAATGTGTCCCTGAACAAAGGGGGGGTCAAAATCAAAAGTAACAGTCAGTATCTGGTGTGGCCACCAGCAGCATTAAGTACTGCAGTGCATCTCCTCATGGACTGCACCAGATTTGCCAATTCTTGCTGTGAGATGTTACCCCACTCTTCCACCAAGGCACCTGCAAGTTCCCGGACATTTCTGGGGGGAATGGCCCTAGCCCTCACCCTTCGATCCAACAAGTCCCAGACGTGCTCAATGAGATTGAGATCCGGGCTCTACGCTGGCCATGGCAGAACACTGACATTCCTGTCTTGCAGGAAATTACGCACAGAATGAGCGGTATGGCCAGTGGCATTGTCATGCTGGAGGGTCATGTCAGGATGAGATTACCTGCCATGACAACAAGCTCAGTCCGATGACACTGTGACACACCGCCCCAGACCATGACGGATCCTCCACCTCCAAATGGATCCCGCTCCAGAGTACAGGCCTCGGTGTAACGCTCATTCCTTCGATGATAAACGTGAATCCGACCATCACCCCTGGTGAGACAAAACTGCGACTCAGTGAAGAGCACTTTTTGCCAGTCCTGTCTGGTCCAGTGACGGTGGGTTTGTGCCCATAGGCAACGTTGTTGCCGGTGATGTCTGGTGAGGACCTGCCTTACAACAGGCCTACAAGCCCTCAGTCCAGCCTCTCTCAGCCTATTGCGGACAGTCTGAGCACTGATGGAGGGATTGTGCGTTCCTGGTGTAACTCGGGCAGTTGTTGTTGTTGCCATCCTGTACCTGTCCAACAGGTGTGATGTTCGGATGTACCGATCCTGTGCAGGTGTTACACGTGGTCTACCACTGCGAGGACGATCAGCTGTCCGTCCTGTCTCCCTGTAGCGCTGTCTTGGGTGTCTCAGGGTACGGACATTGCAATTTATTGCCCTGCCACATCTGCAGTCCTCATGCCTCCTTGCAGCATGCCTAAGGCACGTTCACGCAGATGAGCAGGGACCCTGGGCATCTTTCTTATGGTGTTTTTCAGAGTCAGTAGAAAGGCCTCTTTAGTGTCCTAAGTTTTCATAACTGTGACCTTAATTGCCTACCGTCTATAAGCTGTTAGTGTCTTAACGACCGTTCCACGGGTGCATGTTCATTAATTGTTTATGGTTCACTGAACAAGCATTGGAAACAGTGTTTAAACCCTTTACAGTGAAGATTTGTGAAGATATTTGGATTTTTACGAATTATCTTTGAAAGACATGGTCCTGAAAAAGGGACGTTTCTTTTTTTGTTGAGTTTAGATCGAAAGCATCCCAAACATGTTCAATGGGTGATATGTCTGAGTATACAGGCCATGGAAGAACTGGGACATTTTCAGCTTCCAGGAATTGTGTACAGATCCGTGGACTTTCCTGCAGTCAGCATGCCAATTGTACTCTCCCTCAACTTGTGTTGTGTGACAAAACTGCACATTTTAGAGTGGCCTTTTATTGTCCCTCGCACAAGGTGCACCTGTGTAATGATCATGCTGTTTAATCAGCTTCTTGATATGCCACACCTGTCAGGTGGATGGATTATCTTGGCAAATGAGAAATGCTTACTACAGGGATGTAAACGAATTTGTGCACCACATTTGAAATAAATAAGCTTTTTGTGCTTATGGAACATTTATGGGATCTTTTATTTCAGTTCATGAAACAAACACTTTACTTGTTGCGTTGATATTTTTGTTCAGTGTTTAAACCATCAATTTAGTGAATACCATTGATGTTTAATATGAGGGTTTCAGCATGAAATATCCTTTCTATTTTTATTGATTTATTTAACTATGTCAATATGTATGTTATCAATGTTTTGGCATTCAACTTAAACTTTAAGCCAGCAACATATTACCCTGCATCCCACTGCTGGCTTACCTCTGAAGCGAAGCAGGATTGTCCTGGTTGGTCCCTGGATGGGAGACCAGATGGTGCTGGAAGTGGTGTTGGAGCACGACAACACCTTTTCCCCCTCAGGAGACTGAAAAGATTTGGCATGGGTCCACAGATCCTCAAAAAGTTCTATAGCTGCACCATCGGGAGCATCCTGACTGGTTGCATCACTGCCTGGTATGGCAACTGCTTGGCATCTGACCATAAGGCGCTACAGAGGGTAGTGTGTACGACCCAGTACATCACTGGAGCCAAGCTTCCTGACATCCAGGACCTATATACTAGGTGGTGTCAGAGGAAGGCCCAAAAAGATGTCAAAGACTCCAGTCACCCAAGTCATAGACTGTTCTCTCTGCTACCGCACGGCAAGCAGTACCGGAGTGCCAAGTATAGGACCAAAAGGCTCCTTAACAGCTTCTACCCCCAGGCCATAAGACTGCTGAACAATTAATCAAATGGCAACCAAGACTATTTACATTGACACCACCCCCTCGCCCCCATATGTTTTTACACTGCTGTAACTTGCTGTTTATTATCTACGCATAGTCACTTTACAAATTACTTCGACTAACCTGTACCCCCGCACATTGACTCGGTACCAGTACCCCCTTTATATAGCCTCATTATTGTTGTGTAATATTCTTGTTACTTTTTGACTTCATTAAAAAAAAAAAAAATTCCCCCATAAACTATCAAAATAAATAAAGTCACACACTCCATGTATAATCTCCCAGCAATTTAATGTGTATTTACCAATGTTTCGGCATCACTGTGCCGAAACATTGGTAAATACCCATTAAATTGCTGGGAGATTATACATGGGGTGTGCGACTTTTTTTTTTTTTTATAGTTTATTCGCCGTTAATCAGCACCTCCACACAAACTATTATTCTGGTGTGCGCCAGCTCATGTTTTTATTTTTTTTAAATAAATGGTATCCCCTTTTCTCCCCAATTTTCGTGGTATCCAATCGCTAGTAATTACTATCTTGTCTCATCGCTACAACTCCCGTACGGGCTCGGGAGAGACGAAGGTCGAAAGCCATGCGTCCTCCGAAGCACAACCCAACCAAGCCGCACTGCTTCTTAACACAGCGCGCCTCCAACCCGGAAGCCAGCCGCACCAATGTGTCGGAGGAAACACCGTGCACCTGGCCCCCTTGGTTAGCGCGCACTGCGCCCGGCCCGCCACAGGAGTCGCTGGAGCGCGATGAGACAAGGATATCCCTACCGGCCAAACACTCCCTAACCCGGACGACGCTAGGCCAATTGTGCGTCGCCCCACGGACCCCCCGGTCGCGGCCGGCTGCGACAGAGCCTGGGCGCGAACCCAGAGACTCTGGTGGCGCAGCTAGCACTGCGATGCAGTGCCCTAGACCACTGCGCCACCCGGGAGGCCCTGTTTTTTAATCTAATATTTTTTTCCCCAGCCTGTTGTGTCGACTTTATTTTATTTTTTACTTTTGTTTATTTAGTAAATCTTTTCTTAACCAACAATGCAGTTCAATAAATAGAGTTAAGGGCTTTAAGAATTTCACGGTAAGGTTGTACCTGTTGTATTCGGCGCATGTGACAAATAACATTTGATTTGATTAGATGCTTTTTTTCATTAATTAGGCTATTTTCTCTAATATATAGACACAGATCTAAAAAAAAAAAACTAAAAAAAAAACAATCTACAAATATATATATTTTTAAGTTATTCAACTATAAATCGCCAAAGTTACGATAGATCTTCAGTTAATTATGAAAATTACAGAAGATTCCTGTAACTTTGATAAATTATCAGTAGCTTTGCAACCCTACCCAAGGACATTTTTATGTGTTGCTTATCTGATTATTTATCCAGCTGTGTGAGCTTTACAGAGCTTTATTTTTTTGTTTTTTTTAAATCATTTAATGATATTGAATTGTTCGGTTTTTCAGTTTCTCTGGAAGGAATGGGTTGCAGTCTGTATGAGCTGGCACCCAGTGAGGCTGAGGACACCTCTCTCTCTCAGCTTACACAGGAGCTCAAGGAGAAAGACCTGGTGAGCGTTCATTGTTCTTAAAGTCGGCTGACAGGTTATTGGAAGACCGGAATGGAAAGGGAAAGGGGGACACCTAAACTGAAATGTGTCTTCCGCATTTAACCCAACCCCTCTGAATGCAGTTCATTGTTGTGTTGTCAGACCTTGATTCTAATAAATATTTTTCTTATCAACAGGCCCTCGCAATACAACTGAATGATAGTGGTTTCCTTATACTGTTACATTCATCTCACTTCCTCACATATGAAGGTAAGACAAAACCTGTATATGCAACATATTGCATTTAAATATATTATAGATAGAAGCTAAATATCTAACATTACATTATAATTGTACATTTCAGATGCTGGGTCCAATAAGCCAGAGGTATTGCAGGGGATGTTTGTGTTTCCGGATTCCAGAGCTATACAGCGAGGTTAGTGTGTGTGTGTGTGTGTGTGTGTGTGTGTGTGTGTGTGTGTGTGTGTGTGTGTGTGTGTGTGTGTGTGTGTGTGTGTGTGTGTGTGTGTGTGTGTGTGTGTGTAATTTATCCTTACATAATGTCATTTGTTATTACCACAGACACCAAGATCTGCTCGAAGAAGCCCTCCCTCTCACCAGAGGTCCTCCAGGTGGTGCCTGCACTGAACTACGCAGAGACAGAGGTGGAAAAGTGCCTCCCTGAACAGAGTGGGGAGCTACGTGGTTTACTAGAGCAGCATATCCAGAGCTACGCTGCCCTCATCCACCCTGGGCTTACTATCAGTCCATCTAGGGAAGCCAGCATCTTCCCAGATCAGTTTGATGTTCCTGACGCCCTCAAATATCTCTACTCCAGCCCAAAGTGGACTGAAATGGGATGGAAATGTCTTAAGTCTTACTTTCACCAGCCGGGCTCCTTCGAGCTCTCTGTATCCAGGGCCACGGAGCTTCTGGCGGCTGGACGAGAGGAGCGAGGGGATGAGCCAGATGATGACGTCTACTACTGTCTGTCATCTCCAGAAGGCCCCCCCATGACTCCTGCTAGTCTGGGTGGCCCAGAGGAGGAGCAGTCAGGGGGACAGTCACCAGGAGACACAGCTGACACAGCCACATACATAAGTAATGCACCGGCAGTATCTACAGAGGACTTTGACAAACCTGGTATGACCAAGGTAGACAGTAATGTACCAAATAAAAGAGTAGAGGAAGAGAAGAACTTGCCTTCAAAGGAGGTGCAAGACAAGGTGCAACATGTGCAACCCAAGGAGGTGCAGGAGGAAGTGCCCTCTGATCTTAGCAAGCCTGCGGTCCCAGCAGGGAACTTTGGGAAACCTGTCTTGAAGAAGGCTGACAGTAATGCACCAGGGACAACTTTGATTCCAAAAGAGGTGCAGAAGGAGCTTCCCTATGCTCTTTCCCAGCCTGTTGTGTTGGCAGATGATTCTGGGAAGAACAAGGCCGTACCAGGGGTAGGAGTAGAGGATGAAGGGACACATTTGAACCCAGAGGAAGTCCAAGTGGATAGGCAAAAGGAGGTGAAAGAGGATATGCTTTCTGATCTTTCACACCCTGCAGTCTCTGCAGAAAACTTGAGGAAAGCTGGCCCAGCAGTGTTGGGTAAGGCAGACTGTAAAGCACCAGAGGTGGGAGTAACGAATGAAGGGACAAACTTGCACCTGAAAGAGGTGCAAAAGGATATGCCCTCCGGTCTTTCACAGCCTGCAGTCTCTGAAGAGGAATTGAAGAAACCTGGGCCGGCCCTGGCAACCAAGCCCAACATTAAAGCAGTAGAGACAGGAGTAGAGGATAAAGGGGGGGATTTGCCTAAGGAGGTGCAAGAGGAGGTTCCATGTGATCTTTCCCAGCTTGCAGTGTCGGCAAAGGTTTTTGCAATAGCCGGTATGACAGTGATGACCAAGGCCACAGAGGTGACAGAGGTTTCAACCTCACCTGCATCAGGTGACCTCCCAACAGTGCTAGTCATCACTGCCACTGAAGGAACTGCAACCGTTGTACCTCATAATGAGAACTTTGGCTTGATCAATACAGAGTCGATCACAAAGAACTCCTCCAGTTTGCCACCAGCCAAAGTACAGGAGAGGGGTGGAAGTGCTCTCAATGGGCAACGTGGCAAGGCCAATGAGGTCAATAACTTCTCTACATCAGATTGGAGGAAACGGCCAAGGAAACGGCGTAGATTTAGCGGGTTGGGTAAACGGGTCTTGAGGTCTTCAGCAGCTGACTTTGAAGAGGAAGAAACTGAGAAGGGATGTTTGGATTCAAGTAAAGTCTACTCATTGAAAAAGAGGAAGGAAATGACAGATTTAGTTCAACTTAACCCATGGAAAAAGAAGGAAAGGATGGATGTAACCCAGGTTCGTCCATTGAAAATGAAGAGGGAACTGAAAAATTTGACCCTAGATCCCCCATTGAAAAAGAAGGAAAGGATGGATGTAACCCAGGTTCGTCCATTGAAAATGCAGAGGGAACTGATGAATTTGACCCTAGATCCCCCATTGAAAAAGAAGGAAAGGATGGATGTAACCCAGGTTCGTCCATTGAAAATGCAGAGGGAACTGATGAATTTGACCCTAGATCCCCCATTGAAAAAGAAGGAAAGGATGGATGTAACCCAGGCTCACCCAACGAAAATGCAGAGGGAAGTGATGAATTTGATCCAAGATCTGCCTTTGAAAAAGAAGAAGGAAAGCAAGGATTCAATTAACTTTTACCCATTCAAAAGTAAGGAAAGTATGGATCTAAATCACGACGGCCACCCATTGAAAAAGAAGACGGATCGGTGGGACTTGAAGGCGATCATCTCCGAATGCGGTAGAATCTTTGTCCCTCATGGTTCAGAAGTTATCGCCAAGGATATAGAATCTTTGAAAGTTATGGGGAAAGTGATAGATCACAAACAATGTGCTGATGAGATGATGGTTGAAGCTTGTATCAAAGTACCCCAACCCATAGAGACAGGAGATGAACCTGGCCTAGAGTTGATAAAGTCAGGTGAAAACAAAGATTCACACATATGGAGTTCAGACAGTAAAGACCATCTGCCAGAGGTCAAAATGGCTGATGTAGACAAGATGGCCTCTCAGAAACCCTCAGAACTGGTCCAGAACAAAGACATGGATCTTCCTTCCTTAGAAAAACACAAAAAGAATTGTAAATTTGTTGCAATATCCCTCAGTAAACTAAAGACAGTTTTTTCAAGAAGGGGAAAGAGGAAAACACCTCTCAAACCTGTTTCAGAAGATCAAATGTTACCATTGGACAAGAAAAGCAAGGCCGATGCTGGCATGGATAAAATGGAAAGTGTTAATTTGAGTAATTCCTGCAAAGATACCCCGGACAGAACCAGAGGTGCTGCTGAAGTTGCAAAGGAACAGACATTTGGCCTAGACCCAAAGTTTGCACTAGCATTAGGCTTGACTCCTAGGGAGTTGCATAATGATGCACCCAAATCTCCAGAAAAAAGTAATATTCCATTGAAGAAAGACATTCAGAGCAGACTGGACCTGGTTACTCCACAAGCCACATCTGACCAAATGTCTGAGGCTTTGCCTAGCCCCCCTTCAGCAACAATAACCTTAACGGGTCGGGGGAGCCCATTGAAAATGAAATGCAAGCCTGCAGACTCCATAAGGAAAAAATGTAAGTTCCTCTTGGGAAGTCATGTAGCTGTTGTCAACCTCACGTCATGCAAATAACAAAACATGCAGATTGATTTTATTTTGTTCTCCTAAACCACACACTTAATTAGATATTTGTCATCTTGATAATTGAGTTGTGATTGCAGTTAATATGTGCTGACTGTGGAAATATGCTGAAATGTTAAAATAATCCCTTTGTCTTTAATTCCTGATGATTCCGTTTCTATATCTCTTTTTCTATCTGAACTGCGAAGCAACACTATGAAGTAATATGTTAATAGCTTTTTGCTATTCTGGTCCCAGGTCTGTTTGTGCTGTAGTTGACAAGACAGCACAAACTGATCTTGGACCAGGCTAGCCTCTTGCCACCTCCGTTGCCTCTGCTTTGTCTTGCTGTGTGTCGTGCTACTGTCCCCCATTTCAATCTAATACAAATCATAAAACAATTTGGTTCAATTTTGGCGAGGAGATTTGCATGCAGGCGACTGACTGCCGTACGACAATGCAAATGTCAAAATATTAATTATCACTATACGCTACTCCGTGTTTTTTGTTTTCATACTGTTTCTTCTGTCTCTTTTCTCTGTTCTCTTTTGTTTCTACAGGGTGGTTGCACTATCACACACCAGCTTCTTTTGAAAAAGAGAAAGTAGCACAGCCTATATCCTCCCAACTACTGACACTTAACCCTGATGTCAGGCATGTTGTCAGTAGGGGTAGGCCTCGCACAGTGAAGAAAGATGCCAGTGATGCATCATGCCCACCAGCAGATGCTCTGACCCTATTGGCCGATTTGGCCCTCAGTACCAGTAACGACAAAGTACTGGACCACCTGGCTCTTCAGCAACAAGAATGCTGTCCAAGTTTGGTTATAAGTGACAACAGTGTCAAAGATGGCGGCTCTCCTCATGAGTCAGATGGTGAACCAGAGTCTGTCCTTCATGCACTGCTGAAGCACCCTTCTGTTGCTAGGCTTAAACTTCCCCCTCAGTCTCCGTCACCCAAGGGGCTGGTGGTGGGGAGTGGGGAGCGGGTTGTGTTAGTCTCACAAGAGCATTCTTACTCACTGCCGCCATCCTCCTCTCTACTATTGGGTTTGTCAGGTTCAACCCTCCAAGTCCCAATTTCGGAGGGACTTCAGCCGCATCGCAAGGATATGGTCTATGGTGACGGAACTCAAACACTACGGGCCTTCCTGTGTCAGGAGCAGGACCAGAACAGGAAGGAACTCGGGGAGGAACCCGGGGTGGCTCCAGAATCCATGAGCAAAGGAATTGGGCGCAGGCAGAAGTTCCGTCGGTTACGGCGGTTCATCGAAAAAGACAGCTCAGTTCAAGTGACAAGGCTGTGGAAGGAAAACTATGACTTTAATTCAGACAGCAAGTTTACCAACGACCCTATGGATAAAACAGTTATTAGAGCCCTACATGGGTATGTACTTAGAATTTGTAATTTACACTGAACAAAAATATAAACGCAACATGCAACAATTTCAAAGAGTTACACTTCATATAAAAAAATCTGACAATTTAAATAAATTCATTAGGCCCTAATCTATGGATTTCACATGACTGGGAATACAGATATGAATCTGTTGGTGACAGATACCTTAAAAAGGGTAGGGGCATGGATCAGAACACCATTCAGTATCTGGTGTGACCACCATTTGCCTCATGCAGCGCGACATCTCCTTCACATATAGTTGATCAGGCTGTTGATTGTGGCCTGTGGGATACTGTCCCACTCCTCTTCAATGTTTGTGCCAAATTGCTGGATATTGGCGGGAACTGAAACACGCTGTCATACACGTCGATCCAGAGCATCCCAAACATGTTCAATGGGTGACATGTCTGGTGAGTATGCAGGCCATGGAAAAACAGGGTCCTTTTCAGCTTCCAGGAATTGTGTACAGATCCTTGCGACATGGGGCTGTGCATTATCATGCTGAAACGAGGTGATGGAGGCAGGTGAATGGCACGACAATGGGCCTCAGGATCTCTGTGCATTCAAATTGCCATCGATAAAATTAAATTGTGTTCATTGTCCGTAGCTTATGCCTGCCCATACCATAACCCCACCACCACCATGGGGCACTGTGTTCACACATCAGGAAACAGATCACCCACACGACACCGTACATGCTATCTGCCATCTATTCATCCGTGAAGTTCACACTTCTCCAGCGTGCCAGTGGCCATCGGAGGTGAGCATTTGCTCACTGAAGTCGGTTATGATGCCGAACTGCAGTCAGGAAGACCCTGGTGAGGACGATGAGCACGCAGATGAGCTTCCCTGAGACGGTTTCTGACAGTGGTCCGAGGCTGGTTGAACATACTACCAAATTCTCTAAAATGACATTGGAGGCGGTTAATGGTAGAGAAATTAACATGAAATTATCTGGCAACAGCTTTGGTGGACATTCCTGCAGTCAGCATGCCAATTGCACGCTTCCTAAAAACTTGAGACATCTGTATCATTGTGTTGTGTGACAAAACTGCACATTTTAGTGACCTTTTATTGTCCCCAGCACAAGGTGCACTTGTGTAATTATCATGCTGTTTAATCAGCTTCTAGATATGCGACACCTGTCAGGTAGATGGATTATCTTGGCAAAGTAGGAATGCTCACCAACAAGGATGTAAACAAATTTGTGCAAAATATTTGAGAGAAGCTTTTTGTGCGCAAGGAACATTTCTGGGGTCTTTTATTTCAGCTCATGAAACATGGGACCAACACTACATGTTGCACTTATAATTTTGCTCAGTGTAAATAAAAATGTTTTTAGTTTTTTTATGTTAAAATTTTCTTCTAACTACTAGATGCATAAGTGAAGAGCTTGCTAGAGACAGAAAGCTTATTCTATATTACTCCACAGACTAATTGTTTGACTGGATTTTGATTTCTCTGTGTCCCTTTCCTTCAACCCTCTGCACCCTCTCTCTGTACAGCCCATGGGATTTCAACATTGAGGACACAAACGAACAGGTTCAGCTCATCATCCACATGTGGATAGGTCTTTTCTACAGCAGGTCCACTGCTAGGTTCTTCCAGGCAGACCCAAGTCTTCTATGTATGGAGGAAAAAGATTCTACAGAAGTGGATCATGGAATGGTACAAGCCCAGGTTACATCTGAGACCAAGACAAGTTCCCCTGCTTATATTGCCCTTTCCAGGATCCCAGAACCTGAAGTTTTGGACCTTAGTAATGTGGGTAAAAAAGAATCACAACCATTAAGCTTGGAACCTGAGGTATTGGACCTTTCAGTGAAAACAACATCGACTGTGTTAGATTTCACTGTAGACACAAAGGATTCCCCTGAGTCCAAGCAAAGAATAGATTTAAAAAATCCTCCAGTATACCAACCAGAAAGTGGACTCCACAAAGAAATCATCTCTTTTCACAAACAAAGTACAGGTCTTGAGTTAAAGGTTAGAAAATAAATATATTATATATGTAAAGCACAAATGTTTTCCAATCAATATTTTGTTGACAGAATACACAATTGTTTATTTTGCTTGTCTCTTTTCTCTACAGGTTTACAGAGACCGTGTGGACAGCATGACGTCAGACAAAGCGAGTGAACTGGATGATGAAGAAACTAACAACCATGAGAATGACAGCAATGGTACCCTCCAAAATGATGTGTCCCCTAACAGAAGGACTTTGGAAAGTGATGGATCGTACATTCTCTTGTGTGAACAGGCAGCAAGTGTGTACATTAATCAAGAAAAGGTCCTGGAGACTCAAAGAATTGCCCGGGGTTTGGAGGGCAAAGCCAAAAAGGAAATCCAAAAGGAAGAGAGGAGCCACGATGGAGAACAAAACATAGCAAGTCTTAAAACCATGGAATCTAAAGATGTTGATGAGGCGCAACAAGTTAAAGATAACGATTCAGTCAAAACAATGTCATGCACAGAGGTGCTGGGGGATGGTGACGTTACCAATATGGCTGACAGAGTTGAGCGTAAAGCAAGTGAACCCAGAGATGGGTCTTACGTTGCCATCTGTGATGGCAGTGAGTCAAAAACGCACAAAGCATATCATAGCGTGAAGGATTCTGTTGAAGCAGCAAAACCAGAAACAGTGCATGTTGGGAAAGACACCACAAACAAGAAAATCAATGCACAACCTGCTGGGAATGATTCCATTGGTACGGCACTCAAAGCAATGCATGATGAAAAGATTCCCAACGGTGTGTCACGGGATGATGGGAACTCCAAAAATGAGGTGCAAACTGCATTGCAGGAAGGGAATGATACTAGAGATGAGGCACTACCAGCGGTGAATTATGAAAAAGAGTCGGGCGATAAAGCAGCACCTGCAGTATGTGGTGGGAATAATTCGGTGGCTGAAACACCACCAGAGATATCACATAATGAAAATGATTCCCAAAAAGAAACACCATCAGTGGTGCATGGTGGAAATGATTCCATACTACCTGTGAAACTGTATAGCAAGCTGTATATAGACGAAGAACCCACTGCGGTGAACGATAGAAATGCTTCCCCCGGTGAGGTACAACCAATGGAGCAGGTTGGGGAGGTTTCTATTGGCACTACTAGAGTACTGCTAGAGATGCAGGGTGAGATTAAGAGAGTATTTCCACTATGTGGTGAGAACACGCCTTGTGTCGGTGAGTTCGACACGCCCATTCAGTCCAAGGATGTTTCAGGGGAGGCTAAAACAACAGTAGTTGAGACTGATTTCAATGGGATTAGGGATTCTAAAGATCAGGAACAGGTATCGATGCCGGGTCAGAGTAAATCTGATATCGACACACAAGGGCCCCAGCATTCTCAAGACGAGACATCAGAAGTACTGACAGGCCAGGTAGAAATACCACTGATTGGAGTAGGAATTCCCAGGGAAGATATCGCACACACAGATGTTCTACATTCACACAGTCAGACACCAGAGAGAGTGCATGCTCAGATAGAAATACCATTTATTGGAGTAGAATTACCATTCATTGGAGTAGAGAAGGATAGCAAGGATATCATGCACACCGAGGTGCACGACACTCACTTGTGTCATAGGGATAATTTGTTTTCAGGTGAAATGTTTAGAAAAGCTTCAAAGGGAACTGAATCTGTCAGTAGATGCCCAACCCCTATCGTGGACGATGGTTACATCCCGATTCCTGACATCGACAGTGGCTGCTTGGTTATCTGCGATGCCGGTGGGGTCAGCAAACCCCTCGGCAGATGCCCAACACCTACACAAGATGAGCCACCTTTCGTTACAGAATTGTCTTATGACCATCACACACCGGAGACTGTTTTTTTGCCTGATTCGAAAGACACCAACAGTCCCAACCTCAATAGTGGTTTTGCTCTTATTGAAAATGAAAAGGCTTATCATGAACCACATGAACCAAGTCTTGGTAGCAGCCCAAGCTCTGTAGAGAATATGTTGCATAAATCCAGCAACAACAATAGCAAACCAAATAATCTGGAAGCCATTGGTAATCAGTTCTCTCAATTATTGACTGAACCCCGCAAGAAGCCAATTGCCACTAGCACACCTCTCAACACTCCCTATACTTCTTCAAAGGAAAAAAACGATTACAATCCTTATTCAAATATGCAACTTGCCCCTGCTGAACAAGACCTGTATGCTCTTTCAAGTCACGATTCACTGCATAGGTTCCCTGACTCCTATCCCAAAACCCATAGCCCCTTAACACAGAAAGCAGCATTCTCTGTGCCATCAATCCACCTTGAAGTCCTGTCCAATGAAACAACAGAAAGAACATTAACTCGGGACTTGAGTGAAATCGCTTTGGAAGGAGACACTAACTTGTGTCCTGCCTCAACAGAGATTATCATACAGTCCATCCGTCAGAGTATCCCAGGAGTAAGTGGACCTACAGCAGCTTCTCAGAACCTTTCAGGGCACAACTTTACTGAGCCCCATCCATACAGCCAACAACTTGCCATGGCTGTGAATCTCTCCAAGAGTGAAGGCAGCAGAGGAGAGTTCAGCTGGAAAGAAGGACAAACTAATATTGACCCTATGTCTTCAGATGTTCTCAAAAGCAAACAAACCGCTGCCCCTGTCCACTCAAACACTGATCCTCACCCGTATAACACACCATATGTCACCGAAATGAGGAGACAGATTGCAAGTTTGCAAGATAATGTTATGGATGAAAGTGGGGAGCCTGCCGTAGAGCAAGACAACATTGAATCTAGTCTAGAGACAAATTGGATATCAGATGACCAACACGCAAGTAATACATCCCAGTTGAATAAAACAAAACTTGACTTCATCAACTCTTTACGCCAGTATCAGCAATGGGATAAAGGGGAATTTGATGATGTTTTGGACTTCAGCAAGCAAGGCACTTCCTCTTCTTCTTCTTCAGTCACCTTCCAGTCTGAAGAATCAGACAAAATATTTACCCGTATGGAAGAGAACAAACAGGACTGGTTAAAGTATTGTAGGTCAGAGAGGAGTGGGAACACCTCCAAAAGCCAAATTGATTTGGACGATGAGCACGAGGAAGTTTCCTCATTTGCAAAGCCATGCCTAGTTACAGTTTTGGATCACAAAGGAAACAGAATCACCTATGAAAACTATCCCGTTCTGAAACCTTCAACAAGCATGCACACACGGACAGTTCCGAACTCAAACAGACAGGGCTCGAGCAGATTTCTGGACTTCTCCAAGAGGTGGGATGATACACATAACGCTGACGAATCTGACCTCACTCAGTCGTCTGTGGATCTGGAGACCCTCATCTTCTCAGAGAGAATGAACCAGATGCTAAAACGTAAAAGGAAGAGTAGCAGCAGCAGGTACAACCGAGCAAGACACCACAGGTCAAATGTAGAAGAGCGAGCTTCCTCCTGTAGCCCGGCTGTGACAGTGCACTTTTCCAACCTGCAGGAACAGGAAAGCTCAGAAGAACACTGGGAGGGACTACCTTCACTCGCAGGGCAGAAGTTAAAAATAGATATGCCTGAAAGGAAGGGTATGCCTGAAGAAACAGACAGAGATATGCCACAGCATCTTCAAAAACTCTCCTATACAAAGGGCAGTGAGATGACGCATGTCAAAGTTTCAGACCTGGTTGCGGAAAGTTTCGAGGCGTACCATGCCATGATGACTGAGGTCTGTGCAGGCAGAAAGTACCCACACAGAACCGAGAGACTCAAGAGAGAAGAAGCAAAGAGAAACAGTTTGCCAAAGTCTCGAGCCCCAAGCAAAGACAAAGAGTTCTGTGGTCAGATGAAGAAGGACATGTATGACAGCCTGCATGATAATCTGAACTCTGTTGTGAAACAGTCATGTAAGAACAAGTTCAGGTTCTACATACTGGTGACATCAGACGACCCATTCTTCAACGAGACAAAGGTAAGATGAACATAAATGTTAGACTGGTCCTAGATCAGTTTGTGCTGTCTTGCAAACTTCTATGGTCAGTGGCAAATGACCATGGCCTATGCAGCGCAAACAGATCTGGGACCAGGGTACGAAACCGTACCATAAGCTGTACAACAATGAAAGCCAAAGTTCATTCTTGCACCATGTTTAAAAACAAGCTTGTTATTTTTGTAGGAGCTGTTAGAAGCAGAGGGACACATAACAGTAGAACAGTCTCAATTCTGCCTTGGAAAGGATAGTCCCTCATCCCCTCTATACATTATCTTGAGGAACGAAGATATTGCTGAACACATTTGTGAGGTAAGACTGTTGTAGACTTATAAAAGTATCTCAAACTCCTGGAAAAGAATAAGCAATCCAGGTTCGAAATCCAGCCTTCTGAATCGGTTTCCGTTGTATTACATTGTCGTAATTTTGAGATTTCTGTTTCACCCTCAGGTCCCTCACTTGCTTGAATTGAAGAAGTCTCAGAATGTGTTGTTTGCTGGTATTGACCGTCCTGATGACATTGTGAACCTGACCCACCAAGAACTCTTCAGCAAAGGCGGTTTTGTGGTGTTTGAGGGAGCAGCACTGGACACACTCAGTCTCAGTATGGACACTTCACTATTTGCAAGAGACCAAAGTGCATTTGTTACATTTCATTATGTTTCCACAACTGTCAATCTCTATAAGCAACTAGGATGTCCCTAGCCTGGTCCCAGATCAGTTTGTGTCATCTTGCCAACTGCTGTGGCCGATGTTTGGCATGAAACAGATCTGGGGCCAGGCTGTGATGTCCCCTCCCACATTGCATAGATGTGTGTGAGTTACTCAATGTCTCTTTCTTCCAGGCAACATTAAGAAAATGTCTGGTTTCCTGGAGGGGCTGAGTAAAAAGGGGAAGTGGAAATGGCTCTTGCACTACAAAGACAGCCGGAAACTGAAAGAGAACGCACGGTAAGCTTATTCTTGCGCTTGTAAATGTTCAACACAGTGCAGATAATAAAACACACTGTTTGTTTGAATCCAGGCCAGAGTCATTTTTGTAATTCAAGGAAACTAAGATTCAAACTAACTGCCAGAACTGATCATTCCTCCCTCTACAGGTCTAGTGCTGAGGCACAGGGTAAAAAGAGCTTCATGGACATCTGCCAGGAGGCTGGAATGGTGGAGGTCTTACCCTACCATGAATGTGACGTCATTTCAAGGACACGACCCAACTACCTCCACTGTCTAGTCCGGCTGCAGGTCCAGAATGTATCAGCTCGTCTACCTGTATTTATAACTGGTGAGAGATCAGACTTTTTCCCTATACTGCATTCGTTAAGATTAGCTAAGTTTATAGTATTTTGGGGTTGATTGCAGGTAATTAGTAGGACCTTTAACATAATTTCAATTTTTGTAATAGATAGGGATTCTTAGTCGCAAGAATGCTAGTTTCTGACAATTATTTCTTTATTTTGCAGACACAACGGCAGACAAAGCGTTTGCAAAACATGGGATATTCACAATGAATATTAACTCCTTCTTGCTGATTTCTCAGAGTGACACTTGCACTATTTCTTAAACTGACAGAAGTCTTCAGTACATCAATCAAATTTGATTTATAAGCCCTTTTTATACAGAACAAAAATATTAAACACAACATGCAACAATTTCAAAGATTTCTCAGTTACAGTTCATGTAAGGAAACTTGTCAATTTAAATAAATTAGGCCCTAATCTATGGATTTCACATGACTGGGCAGGGCCCGGCCCATGCACCTGGCAGCCAGGCCCACCTACTGGGGAGCCAGGGACAGCCAATGAGAATGAGTTTTTCCCCACAAAAAGGATTTATTACAGACACAAATTCAGTGTACATTATCAACAGCTGTCAAAGTGATTTAAATTAACCTGACCCAGACTCCAAAGAGCAAGCAGAAGAACAGTGGCAAGGGAAACCTTGTAACCTCGAGAATAACCAGACTCAGAAGGGGATACTCCAAAATCTGGATTTTAGGGGGTCATTGGAAGTTTGACACACTGATCTAAATCATTGTGGTGTAAGATTAAAATAATTCTCAGTAAGTTATGTTTATAGCAAGGCTTTGTTTATTGCCGTTTTAGTCCTTTTTTTTGCTACATTAGTGTAAATCATTGCATTATTTAGTTACATTTTGTGTAGATTTATTTATTCTTAATAATTTTCTAAAAGAGGTAGGTTCTGTATAGATTAACGATGACATCCACTTCAATGCAGAGCTCTGTGTTAGTGTATTTATTTGTATGTTTGTAAATACATGTATTGCACCTTTGCGATAAAGAAATGGACTAAATGTTCCCCATCTTTTTTTCATACACACGCAGAAAAAGAGTGACCATGGTTCTTTTCTCTATTACAGATAAAATATTTATTTATTTCACTTTAACACAGAATATTACCTTATGTAAAAATACAATTTATATCACAATTATAGACTACGTATAAACCCCTGAATAAAACTTTGGCGACATTCACATGTCAGAATTTGAAGAAAACTTCATGATGGTACACAGTGTGATCATTGCATGTTCTTAACCAACTGTCAAATTCATTATAAAACGCAGCCGCCCAAAATTGTCCGCATGCCAGTAAACGTATTTCTTTATTTTTTTCTACAAACATATTTCCATTGTTTTAAAGGGTCATAGATACAGATTCCAACAATGCATTTGGATTATAAACCAGTTTAAGATTTGGAGCTGTCTGAACACTAACATGTTGGTTATACTATCACTGATCACCTGCGTCTCCAAAGATGTCATTCTTCGTGCGCTCCATCTCTGCAAAGTCAAACTCAGTGCCCATCACGCGCTTGTAGATGTCCTTGATGTCGTCACAGGTGGTCTCGAAGTGGGTCGTTGCATCATACGTACGGGAGATAAATATCTGCAGATATCCCAGATGCATTGAAGGGAAAGAGGGGGGGGGGGGGGGGGGAAGTCAAACCAATGATGTATACAGGCCTATGAATGAATAGGCTATAGCTAGGTTTCCATCCAATTGGTGACAGATTTTCATGCAAATATTCCCACCAGTGCCATGTTTTCACCAAATGGACGTGTAGCCGATAAAAATCAGTACACACAATGTATTTTTTCACTTAAATGTTCATGTAGCAAATAAAAATCTAAAGTTCAATGTGTTTCCACCTCTACCTAAAAAATGTTGTGTTACATAGCAAAATGTGCCTACTCCTGGTCTTGGCACCTGCACTCTAGCCAATATCTTGCAGATACTGTAGTGCGGGGTAGGCTGTGTGGGTTGGCTAGTCTACATTATAAGATTATGGATAAGAGCGAGAACATTTTTATTTGTCAAACGGCAGTCAAGCATCAATCATAATGTCACCAGAATAAGACCCTCGATATTTATTGGAAAGCAGCATCAAACTTATCACCCTGTGAAATTCATCACCATTTATAGTATTTCATCTGTAGCCTAATAAAACTGCATGGTTTCCCAAGTCGTAGTGGGAGGACCACACACCATATCGCTTGACTCCAAATTTACCTCGATATGCTAGTTTTTATATCAATATTTTCCACAAAGTCGTTACCACCGCCATTTCAGACACAAAAAGATCCCACCATGTCGAACGAACAAATTACCTGTCGGCATTTATAAAATTACACCAAAACGTCCTGTTTCCATTACGGCTATCATTATTTGTATTTTTAAATATGACTTGACTCGTATAAAAACTGGATGGAAACGTGGTTAGTGTTCAGAAAATGTTTGCGCCTCCTGTCGATTTCAAAGTGCAGCCCAACAAGAGGATTAGGAAATATGCACTCACCTGGCTGTCTTTTCCCATGTCAGTTGGTGCATACTGATCGCTGATGCTCACAAACCTGAGGAGAGAAGGTTTCAACAGGGTAAGGAAACATGAATTTGGAGCCAACAAAGTGTGTTACACCTCGGTCATGTGAAAATAATATTACAGCATTGAGTTCCAGTGATGTGAGCCCTAACATACTACAGTGCATTTGGAAAGTATTCAGACCCCCTTGACTTATTCCACATTTTGTTATGTTACAGCCTTATTCTAAAATTCATGAAAGCAGTTTTTTCCCCCTTAATCTACACACAATACCCCATAATGACATTGACAGTTTTGCTAATGCATAATTTTTTTTACTTAAATAAAACATTTACATAAATATTCAGACCCTTTACGCAGTACTTTGGCAGTGATTACAGCCTCGAGTCTTCTTGGGTATGACGCTACAAGCATGGCACACTTGTATTTCTCCCATTCTTCTTTGCAGATCCTCTCAAGCTCTGTCAGGTTGGATGGGGAGCATCGCTGCACAGCTATTTTAGGGTCTCTCAAGAGATGTTCGATCTGGTTCAAGTCCGGGCTCTGGCTGGGCCACTCAAGGACATTCAGAGACTTGTCCCGAAGCCACTCCTGCGCTGTCTTGGCTGTGTGCTTAGGGTTGTTGTCCTGTTGGAAAGTGGGGTTGTTGTCCTTAGGGTTGTTGTCTTGTTGGAAACATTCGCCCCAGTCTGAGGTCCTGAGTCCCCTAGAACAGGTTTTCATCAAGGATCTCTCTGTACTTTGCTCCGTTCATCTTTCCCTCGACCCTGACTAGTCACCCAGTCCCTGAAGAACATCCCCACAGCATGATGCTGCCACCACCATGCTTCACCGTAGGGATGATGCCAGCTTTCCTCCAGACCAAAAAGTTCAATCTTGGTTTCATCAGACCAGAGAATCTTGTTTCTCATGGTCTGGGGTGCCTTTTGGCAAACTCCAAGCGGGCTGTCATGTACCTTTTACTGAGGAGTGGCTTCCGTTTGGCCTCTCTACCATAAAGGCCTGATTGGTGGAGTGCTGCAGAGATGGCTACCCTTCTGGAAGGTTCTCCCATCTCCACAGAGGAACTCTGGAGCACTGTCAGAGTGACCATCAGGTTCTTGGTCACCTCCCTGACCAAGGCCCTTCTCTCCCGATTGCTCAGTTTGGCCGGGCGGCCACTTTAGGAAGAGTCTTGGTGGTTCCAAACTTCTCAAATTTAAGAATAATGGAGGCCACGGTGTTCCTGGGGACCTTCAATGCTGTACCTTTTTTGGTACCCTTCCCCAGATCTGTGCCTCGACATAATCCTGTCTCGGAGCTCTACGACAATTCCCTCAACCTCATGGCTTGGTTTTTGCTCTGACATGCACTGTCAACTGTGGGACCTTATATAGACAGGTGTGTGCCTTTCTAAATCATGTCCAATCAATTGAATTTACCACAGGTGGACTCCAATCAAGTTGTAGAAACATCAAGGATGAGCTCAATTTTAAGTCTCATAGCAAAGGGTCTGAATACTTAAGTAAATAAGGTACTTCTTTTTTATTTTGAATAAACTTGAAAAAATGTCTTAACCTGTTTTCGCTTTGTCATTATGGGGTATTGTGTGTAGATTGACGAGGAAATTGTTATTTAATCAATTTTAGAATAAGGCTGTAACGTAACAAAATGTGGAAAAAGGGAAGGGGTCTGAAAACTTTCCGAATGCACTGTATAGAATCAAAGGCCTACTTCTGTTCAATGGGCTCCAATAGATCCAGGGCCGGTTTGAGCTCCTTCTCTGGGTCATTGGTCTCCACTACGCTGCTGGCGATGGCAATGTACTTGCCCTGCGCTGCCACGTTGTGGGCCGAGGAGATCATACACACGTAGATGTCTAAAATGAAAACACAACAGATCAGTGACATATCATTCACTAAGCTCTACTAGGTGGTGTTCAGTAGGATAAAAACTAGCTAAATGTTTTGAAACTGAACATATGCATTTTTTCCAGGGCCCTCCCCTTTTAAAAAATTCTATGAACACGGTCAACACCATTCAAAAAGTCACAACATATTTCAGTGACAACTTAAACACAACAAGGATTTATGAAATGCTTATCTACTGCTTATGAATGTGGTATGTATGGTTCCGAATGTATTAAGTATTTATGTAGGCTAGGTATCCAGGAGTCTCACCGTGTTTCCTGTTAACCTGGATCTGAGGGATGATGATCTGGCAGGAGTTGACATCGCCGGTGTTCTTGATGGGGTGGCTCATGACACAGATGATACGGACCACTTGGCCGACCTTGCTGACTCTGTCCATGATGTAGCTGGGGTCACAGATCAGCTGCTTACAGTGGGCTATCTAGAGAGGGAAGGTGAGATGGTAGTGGTTAGGGTTATAGTAAGGGTGAAGTTTACGTTTTGGGTAAGGCATAGGGTTAGCCAACTTCCATCTGGAAACATTCAAAATCTGTTGGTTGTATACACCGCCCTAATTAAATCGCCATTAAGAACTAATATCAAACAATATTTTATATATACACATTTGACAAAATCTTACCTCTCCCTCTGACTTGACCCCCACTACCTTCCCATTCTCCATAACAATCTCCTCTATGGGCTTGTTCAGCATGTAGGTCCCACCATAGATAGCACTCAACCTAGAGGAAGAGAAATACATTCAAAGACACAGGTGAATAGTGGAGCATGGCATTGGTTCATATTATTAGTGCCGCTGAGCAGACGCTTTTACACTTATGGTGCAGTGAGTGTACACATTTTCAGTGTGAGTATGTGATCCCTGCGGGAATTAAACCTTGGGCTCATCAACCAAAAGGCTTAAGATGGACAAATGATAATGGCGGGGAGGAGGTAAACAAGTGAATCTTACCTGGCAAAGCCTTGTGGCAGCTCCCCCAGGCCGTAGAGAGGGTAGAGGTAAGGACTCTTGCCGTATCTGGCCAGAGACTCACTGTAGAGCTTAATCCTGTTGATGGTGTCGATGCAGGGCTGGTCCAGGTAGCTGAGATCAAACAAAGAGATAACACTTCGTTATAACGTTCATGAATAAGCCATCATAAATGCTTCTAAATATTTTAAATTTGACACTTGTTAAAATGTAAAGTCCCCATATTTGGGGACCCTATTAGATTTGTTTTATTCAAATCAGTCTGGTATGAGAATGGTACCCCTATCTGCAAAAGCTGGGTGTCTGCGGAAAGCTGACTATTTTGGCTATTGATTGGTGCCTACAAATCTTTCATGTGACTTAATACTCTATTTGGGCATTCACAATAAATAAAATGATAAATAGAACAGCAAGAAACATAAAAATATATATTAAAGTTGATACACAAGTAGTAAGGGAAGTGAAACAGCCTATGTGCCATCTCAACTCAAGTAGTGGTGGTGATGACGGCACAGTCTGTGTCCGAAAAGGCAACCCTATTCCCTATACAGTGCACTACTTTTTACCAGACCCCTATGGGCCCTGGTAAAAATTTGTGCACTATATATTGTGAATATGGTGCCATTTCAGATACAGCCACTTACTCATCTGTCCTGTAGAGCGCGAGGGCGTGGCCAGTGAAGTCCATCACATCCTGGCCCAGGCTGAACTTCTTGTACAGGTCACGCATTGTCGCCTTGTTGGGGTCGACACCCTCCATGGTTTTGGGATCGTTCACATCATAGTTGGCAACGAAGATCAAGAAGTTCCTGAAACGTCTCTTCTCGAAAATCCCCATCAAACCTAAGCGGGTGCAAAAAAAGTCAGTGTGACAGAAAAATAAAAACCTTTTGAATTAAGACTAAGAATGTGGTCCTGTGTGGCTCAGGTGAAAGGTTGTGGGTTCATTTGTGGCTTAAATTCCTGCACTCACTCACCTTAAGTCAATTTGGATAAAAGCTTCTGCTAAGTGGTATACACAGTGTACAAAACATTAAGGACACCTTCCTAATATTGAATTGCACCCCCCACTTTTGCCCTCAGAACAGTCTCAATTCTAACCACCTACAAAAATCCATTCTAACCACCTACAACCATGAAAGACATTGTTACTTCTGGGAAAGTTAAGCAGAGACTCTGATGAACTCTACAGGACGATTGAGTGTTTTCAACGGAGAGACAACAACGACATACGGGTGTAAATATATACATTGCAATTATTCTCGAATGAGCAGCTGTTCATGTGCAAAGGATTAGCATTTCAATGATTATAATTATCCACTGTGTGTAGTGAATCCATTCGCTCTCGCAGTCCCCACCCCTTTCCTTTGCAGTCATATCGGCTTAGCCCACTAGGGACTTTTCTATCATTGTTAGTAACCAATATCTGTTTGTTTTATGTAATTAGTTAGTTAGTAAATAAATAATTAAGCCAATTTGTATATTGCCGATTCATGATTTTAACTAGGTTTCATGCAGATATCCAAGGGTTTGCGACGTTCAGTAATGAGAACTGATGAGGCAATTAATAATCATTAATGGAAGACTAATTGATAAGATATTAAAATATCTGAAGAGTTAGTCGGGAAATTATAACTCTAACGCTAAACATTTTCCCGTGGTGCCCCGACTATATAGTTAATGTTTACATGATTAGTTTAATCACGCAATAATTAAACCTGGAGAATTGATTTGATAATATACAGTCTTCACATTTAAATATAATCCAGACAAGAGACTATTAAGCTATTTATTCACAATTATAAGTGCAGCAATGCACACACGGCAGTAGGCTATAAGCGCAAATGTTCCATTAGCAGGAAAACACAATTCTCTAAAGTGAGCACAAATGCAATTATGAATGTAATGCTTTTATTATAAAAGGTGCATTTTTATGGTGAAAATGATCTTCCCCAAACTTAAAACTCACGCGCTACGTATGTTTTCCACTTAGGCTCTACACCCTTTGTAAAGCGGATTAATGTGCTTCATTTTAAGAAGTTATTTGGCCACTTCAGTTGTGATACAAACATGAAGTGTGCGACTATGATTCGAAAAAGTCGCAAAAAGAAGCAAGTTTCTCATGCTGGGCATCATTCACAAGTGACAATATATAATTCACAAGTGATAGGCTAATATTGTCACCCATCAGACTATTCTTGATTTAATCTTGTATTTACAAATACAAAATAATATATGTGTGAAATTTGTTTTGATTTAGAATGGACCATTATCATGCACCCGTCTCAAAACAGGGTCAGTGGGAAACAATAGATGTAATCTATGCACTTAAATAGAGAATGGAGTACGTTTTTCCCGTGGCTCATTTTCATGCCAACCAAGTAGGCTATACTCCTGTTGTAAAGATAAGCACTGTGCTTAATAAACTCAGCAAAAAAAGAAACGTTCTCTCACTGTCAACTGCGTTTATTTTCAGCAAACTTAACATGTGTAAATATTTGTATGAACACGAGATTCAACAACTGAGACATAAACCAAACAAGTTCCACAGACATGTGACTAACAGAAATGGAAATAATGTGTCCCTGAACAAAGCAGGGGGTCGGAATCAAAAGTAACAGTCAGTATCTGGTGTGGCCACCAGCTGCATTAAGTACTGCAGTGCATCTCCTCCTCATGGACTGCACCAGATTTGCCAGTTCTTGCTGTGAGATGTTACCCCACTCTTCCACCAAGGCACCTGCAAGTTCCCGGGACATTTCTGGGGGGAATGGCCCTAGCCCTCAACCTCCGATCCAACAGGTCCCAGGCATGCTCAACGGGATTGAGATCCGGGCTCTTCGCTGGCCATGGCAGAACACTGACATTCCTATCTTGCAGGAAATCACGCACAGAACGAGCAGTATGGCTGGTCGCATTGTCATGCTGGAGGGTCATGTCAGGATGAGCCTGCAGGAAGGGTACCACATGAGGGAGGAGGATGTCTTCCCTGTAACGCACAGCGTTGAGATTGCCTGCAATGACAACAAGCTCAGTCCGATGATGCTGTGACACACCGCCCCAGACCTTGACGGATCCTCCACATCGATCCCCCTCCAGAGAACAGGCCTAGGTGTAACGCTCATTCCTTCGACGATAAACGCGAATCCGACCATCACCCCTGGTGAGACAAAACCACAACTCGTCAGTGAAGAGCACTTTTTGCCAGTCCTGTCTGGTCCAGCAATGGTGGGTTTGTGCCCATTGTTGCCGGTGATGTCTGGTGAGGACCTGCCTTACAACAGGCCTACAAGCTCAGTCCAGCCTCTCTCAGCCTATTGCGGACAGTCTGAGCACTGATGGAGGGATTCTGCGTTCCTGGTGTAACTCGGGCAGTTGTTGTTGCCATCCTGTACCTGACCCGCAGGTGTGATGTTCGGATGTACCGATCCTGTGCAGGTGTTGTTACACGTGGTCTCCCATTGCGAGGACGACCAGCTGTCCGTCCTGTCTCCCTGTAGCGCTGTCTTAGGCGTCTCACAGTACGGATATTGCAATTTATTGCCTTGGCCACATCTGCAGTCCTCATGCCTCCTTGCAGCATGCCTAAGGCACGTTCACGCAGATGAGCAGGGACCCTGGGCATCTTTCTTATGGTGTTTTTCAGTCAGTAGAAAGGCCTCTTTAGTGTCCTACGTTTTCATAACTGTGACCTTAATTGCCTACCGTCTGTAAGCTGTTAGTGTCTTAATGACCGTTCCACAGGTGCATGTTCATTAATTGTTATGGTTCATTGAACAAGCCTTGTGTTTAAGCCTTTTACAATGAAGATCTGTGAAGTTATTTGGATTTTTACAAATGATCTTTTAAAGAAAGGGTCCTGAAAAAGGGACGTTTCTTTTTTTGCTGAGTTTATTAGGAAAGTTGATAAATATAGAAAACTGATCCTCTTTTTAATAGAGGCTATTGCATAGCCTGTCAAATCTATTATGCAACATGAGCTCTCATTAAGTGTTTGATTAGATTTGCATTGATGTGATTAGAGGGACAATAGAGTGCTGAGTAGCCTAATTGGAGAAGCCTAATTACCATGAATAAACAGTCACATGGAATTTGACTGACTTCATGATCTTTGACCGCCGGTTTGGCGTTAATACAGCACCTCAACAGCCCTAGGAGTGACACAAATCTTTTTTTCTAAACTTGACAAAAAATGTATGCACTCACTGTACTGTATGTCGCTTTGGATAAAAGCATCTGGCATAGCCTATATTATAGAAATAGGCAAATGAAAATCCCATTGATATACTCACTGGAGGCTAGTGCCTCTGTCTCAGTAACCGGCACTTTGTAGATCGCTCCCTTCTTGTAGACATAGCTGCCCTCGATTACCTTGAAGTCCAGGTAACGGGTCACCTGAGTGATCAGCAACATTCGCACAAGCTGACCTGGGTATATAAAAAAAAAAAGAGGTAATGTTTGTTAAGGCATGCAATGGAAAACATGTCAAAACAATCCTGATGTATACCAAGACGAAACAAGCTGCTGAGGGAGAGGCCTTTGATATAATTCATAAAAAGTAGTTTACGTGGGTTGTGTTCATTAGGGCATGCGACGGATTTTTTAAATAACATTTTGTAACATTTTGGACAAGTCCAAGTAGTCCCTTTCTGTACAGTCCCCTTTCTTCTGTATCGTGGCTAATGAACACAAACCATCACTGAGGATTATATCTAGAATACCATGGGTGTATTCATTAGACGATGACCGTAGCAAACAGTTACAAAAAACATTTTGCATCAGAAGCCCTTTACTCCAAATGTAAAACGTTTTGCAACGAAAACAAAAGTTTCTATTGGACAAATGCACGTTGGTTCCTCACAGTCTCATTCCGTTTGGTTCTGTTTGGGATCCTAGTGAATTGAATAGACCCCACATTGCTTTCCTACCATTGGCCATCAGAAACTTTGGGATGAGGTCCACGCTCCAGTCCCGACCTCTTCCCATGGACTCTGGAGGTTTGCCTGGAAGACTGAAGCGCTTGTACAACTGGAGGGGGACAAGAATAAGACAAACAGAAATTATTAAACTTTGTATTATTACTTCATCAATTTCATTAATGACTTAGTTTATTTAACAATAAAACATAAAGCTGTCAGATTTTGAGTATCTGAAACTCAGCTGTGCCTCAACTATTGATATAACACTGAGATGTGAGTCATAGCATACATAATGTAGCATATTACTATCGGTGTGATAGCATCACACAGTGGGGGCTGTGGAACCTAAGGTTAATAATCTAAAACCCTTTTGACACTACTGAGCCAAGTTAAACCAATTACTGGGCTGGCCTAGTTAAGGATCCACCATAGTTGCCGGAAGGGAATATGTGTAAAGAAAATATCCCAGTGAGCTAAGTATGGTTCGGCATTATAGTATGAAAAGGGTCATATTCATCTGGTGTGCCTTTGCTTACATCTTCCAGTGGCGTGATGGACGCACTCTCTGCTCCATAGTAAGAGTTCCTGTCCATATGAAGCACCTTCTTCCCCTTCACTGACATAATGCCAGACAGAATGCATTCCTATGGAAGAAAAAGATACGTCAGATAGCTAGGTAGCTACACATAAAGATATGTAAAAAAATAAAAAAAATATTTATGTTTTAAATGTGTAAACAATTTAAACAACACAGTAAAGAAAAATGTAAGCCCAGCTAGCTAACAACACAACTAGCTACCGTAACTGATACAGTAACTACTTAGCATAGCTAATTAGCTACATTTTACTATAGGGAAAATAATTGGAAATACTGTTGTATGGGAGCTGTCCCTTGTTGCTGACTGGGGAAAGTATCACCACACTCGGATAACGCTACTGAGAAACATAGTAGACACCGATTTCCTGAGAAACAAAATCTGAAATTTGAGATCTAACAAACGAGCAAGCAAGCTAATTTAGCACTAACGTCAGTTAGCGGCTTGTTGGCCATGACATTAGCCTACAGATTAGCCTACACACCTAGGTTAGTAGCTGTGACCATTGTTGGACGGTTGTACTATATTGCTTTTGTCAGTTCTCACCGTTAGGCCGGTCCCGAGAACAATAACATCGTATTCTTCATCCATACTGAGTGTCCTTCTGTACTTTATCCCTAAATATATAATTTTTGTTAGTGAAAATGGAATGGCTGTTTGATAGTTAAGAAGTTGTTCGGCTGCACAGCGCAGGTAATGATACCCGTGAACGTACCCTTCTTTGTGGGTTGGCGGATGTTTTTGCGCATGTCTAATCGACGTTTTCTGGGATGGGTTTGTCGGTGGAAACAAGATGGCGGCTCTGGCAAGAGCGCCAACATATATACTCGAATAGATGTCAGCAGTATCCCTCATCGAGCATTTTGTTCACAACCTGCACGTATTTCATGCATCATGAAGACCAGGAGGATGTTTTATAGTAGGGATTGAATAAACTAGGACCGTTATTAAAGTCAGCAAGATGTGCGAGAGCTATGCTCGCTCGCTGCTGCGTGTGTCGGTGGCGCAGATCTGCCAAGCGCTGGGCTGGGATGCAGTGCAGCTCACAGCCTGCGACCTGCTCTCCGATGTTCTTCACAGATATATCCAGCAGTTAGCCAGGGGTTGTCATCGATACTCGGAGCTATGTAAGTACTGTATTTCAGACATGTCCACTGTAAATTAAATTAATCTGTCTAGGTATTGGGTCGCGTTGTTTATTCCATGCTCTGTGATTAGCGCCTTCTCCAATCAAGGCCTAGTGCTAAGGTTGTCAGAGACTGTACAGTAAAGTTAGCCTAGCTCTTAGTCATGTAAACAATGTAAACAATGACTAGGTTGGTTTGCAAAAGTCATTTCCCAAACATTAAATGTATTTAATGTTTAGCTAACTACAGTCGTTATATACATTTAGTCGCTTATGACCATGTTTGTTTCTCAATTTGAAACGGGTCATACTGTGGTGTGTGTGCTAACTAGCTTGCTCAGATGTCAACATGGGGGAGTGTTCTAACATACTGTAGTTCCAATGAAAACAGTGTGGCATCTTGTTTAGAAATGGGCTTTAAAAAATACTAGGTAACGTTAGCTGTAAATGCCACTTTCTTTCCTGGGTTGAATTTAATCAATGATTTTCTGAAGGCATAATTGATGGTCTAAAAAATTACTTCTGTCTGGTTTTTGAAAATCTCTTACGTCATGCAATGGTGTAAAAGACTTCACTCAGTTAGTTTGTTATAGTGTATACTATAGACGGGTTGGTTGTTTAGCAACAACCGACGCATGCACAACTATGGGGCAAAACAGACAGTGTTGGCTTAGATTGTTGACAACATGTCAACTTTATTTCGTCTCCAATATTTATTGAAAACATAAGTAAATTTGCACAATGTCATGAGCACTTGTCTCTCAAATATGTACTTACAGCTGTTGGTTTTCTAGCTTGCTAATTTGAGCTATATTGCATAGGCGTGACTTCAGTCAAAACACCTCAAAACAAAACATGGTATCAAGAACAAGATAAAACTAACTGAAACAAGCCACCTACGATCCCCCACATAGAAGCTTCTAGTCATTGTTGCCAAATATCTGGCCATCCAGAATCACAATAACACAGACTTCTGCCCCATTGAAGTGTGCGTATCGTTTCTTAAGTTATCAGCTAACCCATCTATAGTACATGCATCATATATGCATGCATAGAAGGAGAAGGAAACATAAAGGTTTGATCACGTCTCATGCATGCACTTTTCCTCTCGTCCTAGATGGGCGAACAGACCCAGTACTGGAGGACGTGGGCCAGGCCTTCAGACTGCTGGGTGTGAGCCTGTCCGAGCTGGAGGACTATGTCCATAACCTGGAGCCTGTGGGGTTCTCCCAGCAGACACCTCTCTTCCCCCTCAGCAAAAATAACATGCTGCAGTTCCCTCAGCCTGGAGTGGGGGTACGGGGGGATGCCGAGGAGAGGAGGGAATACATTCCAGATTATATGCCACCCTTGGTCTCTTTGCAAGAAGGTGAGGACTTTAACAATATTAATTGTGTGTCTGAGGGAACTGTGTGTGTGAGACAAGGGCTGTGGCGGTCATGAAATTTCGTCAGCCGGTTATTGTCATGTAAATGACTGCCGGCCTCACGGTAATTGACCGTTAATTAACATAAGGACATTAACATCTCCAGGTCTCCACACATACAAGCCGCTGATGCACGCCTTTGGAACATCTACATTTAAAGTCTAATAAATTAGTTTAATATACATCATCACAATAAATACATTATTTATTTTAGGCAGGTCTAAAGAATCATGATATGAAGAAAATGTATTTCAGAAGAACAGAATGTATGTTATATGCTTAGCCTATTTCACTACACGTATCAACCACTGTTTGAGGAGCATGCAGCCTCTTGCTGTGCGACAGGTTATATTCCGCCAAAACTCTGTAATGCCATAGACTCGCCAACAGTGTTCCTGCAGCTACCCAGTGCTTAATTTGGGAAACCAAGTGAAATCTGTTCTGGAACATCGATAGCAATGTTTTCACAATGAAACATATTGCATTAAACTGTTGACAGCCCCTCTCTCTGCGCACACTCGAGAAAGGAATGAAGGAGAGAGAGGCGGAGATGGAAGCCAAAGGTAATGTCAGCCTATTAATTATGAAAATTTAAAAAAATGCCTTTATTACTAGGCTATTCAAAATCAAATACAAATGCACTATAATTGTAGGCTAACTGTAAGCCGCCCTGCACAATCAATGAGCCAACAGCATCACCTAGGCCTATAGGTTTTCTCTTAGACTCATGGATAGAAAGTTTGGAGCGTAGCATAAGGTAACCAGCCCATCCAGTATGCATAATACAGTCCAGTACTATAATTAGTTTAATTTTGGAGTATAGGCTAGACCAATTATGTATCAAAGACCTCTTAAATAATTTTTTATTTAAAAATAAATTAATTCTGCCATGCGTATTAGGCTATAAAGGCACAATTATTATTTTAATTCTGTATTTTTTTTCAGGCTTGGGCTCACATAGGCCTATGCATAAGCTCTAATACAGTGCCTTTAGAAAGTATTCACACACGTTAACTTTTTCCACATTTTGTTTGTAAAAATAGTCTGAATTTAAAATGGATTAAATTGACTTTTTTTTCCCGCTGGCCTACACACAATACCCCATAATGTCAAAGTGGAAATATGTTTTTCGGAATGTTTATAAATGTTTAAAAGCCGGGGCGGCAGGTAGCATAGTGGTTAGAGCGTTGAACTAGTGACCGAAAGGTTGCAAGATCGAATCCCCGAGCTGACAAGGTAAAAATATGTCGTTCTGCCCCTGAACAAGGCAGTTAACCCACTGTTCCTAGGCCGTCATTGAAAATATGTTCTGAACTGACTTGCCTAGTTAAATAAAGGTAATATAAAAATTAAGCTGCCAAATCAATTAACTCTAGTCAAACTGCTCGAGAGTGAGATCGCCTCGTTATCCAATACTAGTAAGGTGTGAATGCTGTTAAGGTAATCGGGTGGGATAGTTTCAAATAAGAAAGTTGTTGCAGTGCATTGTGGTTAATGAGAGAACATCTAGACACTAATGTGATACAAAATCCCAATGTTGATACAAGATTGAATAGGCCTACCCATTTAGAAATATTACTTTGCATAATGGGGATAATCTAAACCAAAGGGAGATAAAATTTCCAGAGATCTAAATGGCACTCACACAGAGCATATACAGTGTCTTCAGAAAGTATTCACAACCCTTGACTTCTTCCACATTTTGTTGTGCCTGAATTTAAAATGGATTAAATTCTGATTTTGTGTCACAGGCCTAGACACAATACCCCATAATGTTAAAGTGAAATTATGTTTTTTGATATTTTTACAAATTAATAAAAAAAATGTTATGGCAAGCCTAAATAAATTCAGGAGTAAACATTTGCTTAACAAGTCACGTAAGTTGCATGGACTCAATCGGTGTGCAATAATAGTGTTTAACATGATTTTTGAATGACTACCTCATCTCTGTACCCCACTCATACAATTATCTGTAAGATCTGTCAGTCTAGCATTTCAAACACAGATTCAACCACAAAGACCAGGGGCAAAGAAAAGAAGGGCACTTATTGGTAGATCGGTTAAAAAAAATAAAAAAAAGCTGAATATCCCTTTGAACATGGTGGAGTTATTAATTACACTTTGGATGGTTTAGCAAAACACCCAGTCACTACAAAAATACAGGCGTCCTTCCTAACTCAGTTACCACTCAGGGATTTCACCATGGGGCCAATGGTGACAGTTTCAGAGTTTATTGACTGTGATAGGAGAAAACTGAGGATGGATCAACAACATTGTCGTAACACCTTAATACTAACCTAATTGACAGAGTGAAAAGAAGTACAGAATAATAATATTCAATTTGACAGAGCTTGAAGAATTTTGAAAAGAATAATGGGCAGATATTGTTCAATCCAATTGTGCAAAGCCCATAGAGACTTGCCCAGAAAGACTCACAACTGTAATCACTGCCAAAGGTGATTCCTTAATAACGTGTGGACTCAGGGGTATTTCAGTATTCATTTTAAATACATTTACAAAAGTTTCTAAAAACAGGTTTTCACTTTGTCATAATGGGGTATAGGGTGTAAATTCAGGCTGTAACACAACACAATTTGGAATGTCAAGGGGTATGAATACTTTCTGAAGGCACTGTATGCTTATGGGTGTTTTGATTTAATCTTAGAAAGCACTGTCCATTTAGTTGTGTTTGGCTTTGAAACAACATCCACAACGACCATGTTTTCCACTCAGTTTCAACCTGTTGTTCGAACTTCTTTCTTCAAATTGATCAGTGAGGTCAGTTTTAAAAGCATGATACTGTTCTGATGAGTGATTGATGGGATTTTCGAATGCATTTGCATTGATGTCAGAGTGGTTAGAGGGACAATAGAGCACTGAGTACCCGGCCATTAGCACCTGACAGTTGTTAACGAGTTGTGTACTGAATGCATGTCCAGAGTGCCTAAGAGGAGATTACCGTGACCGTTTGACTGCGGTTATGACTCATCACTGCTGGAGTAGCGGTAATATGTTCACCGCAACAGCCCTACGTGAGACACGTGTGCGTGCTTTTGTGTGTTAATGGGGTTACGATGGACAGATAATCAGTGCTTTTTTTTTTTCTTTGTCCTTTAATACAATACTAATCAGAGGGCGAGATTGATTGAATGGCAGTGATGAACCTTTGACTTTCTCTCTCACTCTCCCTCTGCTTCTCTTTGCTGTGTCTCATCCTCTCTCCCTCTCTCTCTTCTCCCATCTATAGAAGAGGAGGAGGAAGAAGCCCTGGCGGACATGGGCACCTCTGCCGAGGCCATGCAGGTCCCGCTGGACGATACAGACGAGGACATGGATGACGACGAGGTGGTGAACGATGAGAACCACCCTGTGAAGAGACACCTAGACAGCCCCGACGCCGCCATGGGTATGATGCCCACCTCCAAGAGGCCTCGCATGCACCCCGGCTTCAGCCCCGACTGGAGCATGGAGCCCAGGGAGCCCCTCACCTCCCTCAACCCTCAGCGTGTCCCTCCAGGCATGATGGCCTCCCATTCCCACGACAGCATGGGTTCAATGTCTCTGTCTCCAGAGACACCTGGGCCTCCGACATTGTTCAGACCCCAGCCGGTGACCCCAGGGAGACACTCTGATCATAAGTCTCATGGCGGTCAAGGCCGCAAAGGGCCCAAAGGCTCATCCCCTGGTAGGCCACGGACTAAGTCCCCAAAGGGGGTCAATGCTGGTGGGGCTATGTCAGGCAGCCCCATCCGCTCGCCCAAATCTTCCAAGGAGCGGAAAAAGTCCCCGGGCCGGACCAAGAGCCCTAAAAGTCCCAAGAGCCCCAAGATGGGTTCTGGAGTCAAGTCTGGTTCTCACTCCCAGGGAAAAGCAGAGGCTCAGGCCCTGGCCCTACAGAGACTTCCCCTGTCGGCCCTCAGCGAGAGGATGGGGAAGGAAAACATCCACGTGCGGCAAAGCCTGGAGGACCGCGAGCTGGCGGGTTTCGTCTCTGATAAACTCTGCGAACCTGGCGGCGACAACGCTGATATTGACGATTCTATCGACGCTGTGATTGCTAGGGCATGCGCTGAGCGAGAGCCTGACCCGTTTGCCTTCTCATCAGGCTCCGAGTCAGAGAGTGATGGCTTCTCCTCTCCACGGAGGCTTACTATCATGGAGCCAGGCGGAACGCCTAAGCTCTCACTGGGTGCCAACAGCCTGGGTAAAGACACTTCTACACCGCTTCACGTCAACGCAGGCGGTGGCCCCGGGAACTGGACCATGGACGACTCCATCAACGAGGTCCTACGTAAAGTAAACCAGGGAGGTCCCAATGCGGGACACCCCCAAGGCGAGTCATACCTGTCCTCCGCATCCGCCTCGCCCCCGACCCCTGAGCCCCTCCTCAAGATGTACGAGGAGAAGAACAAGCTTGTCTCCTCGGCTGACATCAAGAAGAAACTCAAGAAGGAGCTGAAGACAAAGATGAAGAAGAAGGAGAAAGGAGAGAAGCCAAAAGATAAAGAGAGGGATAAGGATAAGGGGAAGATGAAAGAGAAGAACAAGGATAAGAACAGGGATAAGAGCAAAGATTCTTTCTCCAAGGAGGCCAAGATGCCATGGAAGGACTTCGGTAACAAGGACGATGACCTCAGGGAACACTTCCTGGGTCAGAGGTCAGGGTTCGGCGGACCAGAGGGCTCCGTGATCAAGATCAAGTCGCGAGATGGAGGGGATGGCAGTGGCAGGAAGGAGAAGGACAAACACAAAGACAAAAAAAAGGACAAGGAGAAGAGCAAGAAGGGCAAAGACAAGCGGGACAAGGGTAAGGACCGGCAGAAGATATCCTCCCTCACCCCGTTCGGTTTGGGTGACATGCCTGCCCTGTTCAGCCCATCGACGTGTCTCCGCATCCCCTCCATGCTGCCTCCTCTTCCGCCTATCCTCCAGGAAAAGGATGTGAAGAGCAAAGAGAAGGACAAGAAGAAAGACAAGAAGGAGAAGAAGAAGAAGAAAGATAAAGACAAGGAGAAGGAAAAGGAGAGGGAAAAATCCAAGGAGAAGGAGAGGGAGAAAGAGGAGAAGAGGAAAGAGAAGGAGAAAGACAAGGAAAAACGGGAGAAGGAGAAAGAGAAGGAAAAAGAGAGGATTAGGCTCGAAAAGGTAAGTTGTGTTTTTCCAGTATTGATTTATAGTGTAGCGTTTATAACAGTGACTAACTGGTTGCTCTCCTTTCTTCCCTCTGTCACAGGTGAGGGTGGAGACTCCAGTGGCTGTCCCATCACCAGTCATCCCCAGGCTTACCCTAAGGGTTGGGGCTGGCCAGGACAAAATGTATGTTTCTCAATTCAATTAAACTTTCTGTCCATTTATATGTCCCTTCATTTAACTTACAGAGCATTCGGAAAGTATTCAGACCCCTTCACTTTTTCCACATTTTGTTACATTACATCTGTATTCTAAAATTGATTAAATAAGAGATACCTTATTTACGTAAGTATTCAGACCCTTTGCTATGAGACTCGAAATTGAGTTCAGGTGCATCCTGTTTCCATTGATCATCCTTGAGATGTTTCTACAACTTGGAGTCGAGCTGTGGTAAGTTCAATTGATTGGACATGATTTGGAAAGGCACACACCTGTCTATACAAGGTCCCAACGTTGACAGTGCATGTCAGAGCAAAAACCAAGCCATGAGATCGAAGGAATTGTCTGTAGAGCTCCGAGACAGGATTGTGTTGAGGCACAGATCTGGGGAAGGGTACCAAAAAATGTCTGCAACATTGAAGCTCCCCAAGAACACAGTGGCCTCCATCATTCTTAATTGGAAGAAGTTTGGAACCACCAAGACACTTCCTAGAGCCGGCCAAACTGAACAATCGGGGGAGAAGGGTCTTGGTCAGGGAGGTGACCAAGAACCCGATGGTCACTTTGACAGAGCTCCAGAGTTCCTCTGTGGAGATGGGAGAACCTTCCAGAAGGACAACCATCTCTGCAGCACTCTACCAATCAGGCCTTTATGGTGGCGTGACCAGACTGAAGCTACTCCTCAGTAAAAGGCACATGACAGCCCACTTGGAGTTTGCTTCTCTGGCCATGAGAAGCAAGATTCTCTGGTCTGAGGAAACCAAGATTGAAGTCGTTAGCCTGAATGCCAAGTGTCACGCCAGGAGGAAACCTGGCACCGCTCATCACCTGGCCAATACCATCCCTACGGTGAAGCGTGGTGGCAGCATCATGCTGTTGGGATGTTTTTCAGCAGCAGGGACACAGGGTGATTAGTCAGGTTTGAGGGAAAGATAAACAGAGCAAAGTACAGAGAGATCCTTCATGAAAACCTGCTCCAGAGCACTCAGGACCTCCGACTGGTGTGAAGGTTCACCTTCCAACAGGACAATGACCCTAAGCCAAGACAACGCAGGAGTGGCTTCGGGACAAATCTCTGAATGTCCTTGAGTGTCCCAGCCAGAGGAGGGACTTGAATACGATAGAACATCTCTGGAGAGACCTGAAAATATCTGTGCAGCAACGCTCCCCATCCAACCTGACAGAGCTTGAGAGGATCTGCCAAGAAGAATGGGAGAAACTCCCCAAATACAGGTGTGCCAAGTTTGTAGCGTAATACCCAAGAAGACTTGAGACTGTAATCGCTGCCAAAGGTGCTTCAACAAAGTACTGAGTAAAGGGTCTGAATACTTATGTAAATGTGATATTTTTTTTTTTTATATATACATTTGCAAACATTTCCCCCCCAAAAAACTGTTTTTGCTTTGTCATTATGGGCTATTGTGTGCTGATTGATGAGGGGGGGGGGAAACAATTTAATCAATTTTAGAATAAGGCTGTAACGTACTTTTACGAATGCACTCTAATTTGTCCACATCTACAGTTACATCAAACACATACAACACACAGACACATATGAAACCATACATAGAAATACTGTACCGAACAAATTCTGTTGGCTCTGTGTAGCAAGGCAGTTGTATTGTTGATCCGCATGCAGTAATGTGTCATAGGCTCTGGTTTGACCCCCCCCCCCCCCCCCTCCTCCTCTGTTTCTCTTTATATCCATCTCCAGAGTTATCAGTAAGGTGGTTCCCAATTCCGAGCCACCGCTGCCGCCACCCAAGATGCCAGCACCCAAGATCACCGCCACTAAATCAGGACCTGGCAGTCGCCTTCAGCCCCCACCACCTCCACCCCTATTGTCCCCAGTTGTACCCTCGTTGCTCTCCCCCGCCTCCATTCTGTCCTCCAGCAAACTGCCTGTACGCAGTGTGATCACTGAAACTGTCAGGACGTACGTGGTGAGTCCCAGTCAGAGCCTCTACCTCAACCATATAGACAATTATGTATCTGTCATGCCTATCCTCTATCTCAGGGGTTCTCAAACATTTTGGGGTCGGGGACCCCTTTTGTGATAGCAAATTCATCAGGGAATAGCCTACAAGGAGTTTTACTATGATGTCTGTAGTGCATGGCTGGACTAGTGTTGTCACGACACCAGAATTTTGACTTTGATACCAGGGTTAGTATGACAATACTCAACACAAGGCATATTAGCCAAAGTCACAGAATGGCCCTTGAACCAGACAGAGAAATTCAGCTATTGCTCTGTTCAGTTGCTGGGCATCTTTTGAGTTCAACATCATTACATTTGACATTTTTTAAGTCAAATTTTTCAGAGACAGACATGTATGCTTTAATGAATAAATTATACAATCAATGTGACTTTGGTAAAAAACTATCTAACTACATAACAAAAGAATGGCAATTTATTTGAATGGTAAATCTCTATTGATGAACTGGATGTAGCTTAGGCAGAGTCCCAATACAGGTGAATACATATTCAATAGGAGTGTGTGTTGCATTAGAGTTAGTGAGCATGTTTTGGATGATATCACGGGGCTAAAGATTACAGACAATCTGTTTATCTTCCATTTGGGACTTATATTATTGTACTGATCATCAACATTTGCATAGAAGTAGCTTATTTTAACCAGTAATGACTCATTCACAAGGCAAGAGGGGGGCGGTGGTCGGAGCCCTACTCACACACAGTCAGTTCGCTGAGGCAATAGGTCATCTTTGGGTGAGACACGTGAGAGAGAACGATTTTAAGTGAATTAATAAAGTTGGTGGCAATCAGCTTTAAAATCAGTATATTTTTCGCGTTATAGTTTGCATATTATCACAAACATAGTACTAGGGTAGTGAATTGATGTTAGCTTCAGCTGTAAGCTAGCAAGGAAAGTTAGCCTGCACAGATACAGACTTGATGAGTGAGACACATTTGACAGAATTACCGAAATATCTCTTCTTTTTTACCTAACCGCTTTTCATGTTCTAATATCAAAAAAGTACAGAAGTTTTGGTATACCGTGCAACACTAGGCTGGATGTGTGATGTTGAGTCAATTGGAGGTGTAACTGTGGATGTATTTCAAGGCCTACCTTCAAACTCAGTGCCTCGTTTCTTGACATCATGGGAAAATCAAAAGAAATCAGCCAAGACCTCAGAAAAAAAATTGTAGACCTCCACAAGTCTGGTTTATCCTTGGGAGAAATTTCCAAATGCCTGAAGGTACCACGTTCATCTGTACAAACAATAGTACGCAAGTATAAACAACATGGGACCACGCAGCCGTCATACCGCTCAGGAAGGAGACGTGTTCTGTCTCCTTGGTGCGAAAAGTGCAAATCAATCCCAGAACAACAGCAAAGGACCTTGTGAAGATGCTGGTGGAACAGGTACAAAAGTATCTATATCCACAGTAAAACAAGTCCTATATTGACAGAACCTGAAAGGCCGCTCAGCAAGGAAGAAGCCACTGCTCCAAAACCGCCATAAAAAAGCCTGACTACGGTTTGCGACTGCACATGGGGACAAAGATCGTACTTTTTGGAGAATTGTCCTCTGGTCTGATGAAACAAAAATAGAACTGTTTGGCCATAATGACCATCATTATGTTTGGAGGAAAAAGGGGGAGGCTTGCAAGCCGAAGAACACCATCCCAACCGTGAAGCACGGGGGTGGCAGAATCATGTTGTGGGGGTGCTTTGCTGCAGGAGGGACTGGTACGCTTCACAAAATAGATGGCATCATGAGGAGGGAAAAATTATGTGGATATATTAAAGCAACATCTCAAGACATCAGCCAGGAAGTTAAAGCTTGGTCGCAAATGGGTCTTCCAAATGGACAATGACCCCAAGCATACTTCCAAAGTTGTGGCAAAATGGCTTAAGGACAACAAAGTCAAGGTATTGGAGTGGCCATCACAAAGCCCTGACCTCAATCCTATAGGAAATGTGTGGGCAGAACTGAAAAGGCGTGTGTGTGTGAGCAAGGAGGCCTACAAACCAGACTCAGTTACACCAGCTCTGTCAGGAGGAATGGGCCAAAATTCCCCCAACGTATTATGGGAAGCTTGTGGAAGGCTACCCAAAATGTTTGACCCAAGTTAAACAATTTTATAGGCAATGCTACCAAATACCAATTGAGCGTATGTAAACTTCTGACCTACTGGGAATGTGATGAAAGAAATAAAAGCTGAAATAAATAATTCTCTCTACTATTATTCTGACATTTCACATTCTTAAAATAAAGTGGTGATCCTAACTGGCCTAAGACAGGGAATTTTTACTTGGATGAAATGTCAGGAATTGTGAAAAACTGAGTTTAAATGTATTTGGCTAAGGTGTATGTAAACTTCCGACTTCAACTGTATATTCTCATTTTAATCCTGAGTGTTTTGTTGCTTACACTTTCTCTCTGTAGATTCGTGATGAGTTGGGGAACCAGATCTGGATCTGTCCTGGTTGCAACAAGCCTGATGACGGCAGTCCCATGATCGGCTGTGATGACTGCGATGACTGGTACCATTGGTAGGAAAGGCTTTGCTTCATCCATTCATTTATCTACTGTGGTTCAGTCCAGCTGATATGACTAGTTATTGCTGTAGAAGGATAGTGAGGAACATGTACTAGGATACTAGTTGTTGAACCGAGAAAATATACTTATGCTGCACTGTGGAAAGCTGATATCCACTTTTACTTTTATGTCACTCCAACTTCCCTCCTTTTTTCACTCACTCACTGATTCCATCCTTCTCTTCTCAGGCCATGTGTTGGGATGGTCTCGGCCCCTCCCGAGGACCAGCAGTGGTTCTGTGTGAAGTGTGCCGGCAAGAAGAAGGACAAAAAACACAAGAAGCGGAAGCACAAAGTGCATTGAGACTATGCAAAACAAAGCACACTTTGGACTTTTCATTAGCTGGACTGACTGCTTCTTCAAGCCATACTGGAACACTCTTGGCACTGGCTGTAAAAAAAAAAAAAGGAAACAAAGAAATTAAAAACATGACAGATAAGACATTCACACATCCTGATGATTTTAGTGAATGACAAGACTCTTTAACCAGCACATATCCAACCTCAGCTTTTAAGGCTACGTCCTAGTTCTGTACCCTTCTCCCAAAGTGTGCATGTGGCTTGCACACTAAAAGCATTGGGTTGATGTAAGCATTGGCTGGAGAGAGTTTCCACCATTGTTTAAATCTAGAGAATTAGGACACAGTCTTTGTTGTGAGAGCCCTTGGCCCAGCGTTCAGTAGGTGTGATGTCGTCACAGAGATCATGCCTTTCCATCATCGTGGTTACAAACCGATCACTGTTGAGTTCAATGTTGTCAAAGATAGCATTGGCATGGTATGGAGAAAAATCTACATTCATCCATCTTCATATTATTCTTGTTGTTTTGTTAGTATTTCTATAGCCTGGTCCGTTCGTTATCTGTTTGTGCTGTCTTGCCAACTCCTATGGCCTTTGGCTTGAGTTGGAGATGGCAAGACAACACAAACTTATCTTGGAACAAGGCTAGTATTTCCACAAAAAGTTCAATAACATCGAACTGAATGACAGATTCAGATCCCCCCGGTTTTCTGCAGTATCATTTAAATATGTCATGTATATAAAGGTAACTGCATTTGTGTGTATTATAAAATGCGTAAATACCAACTTCCAACCAAGCCCAAGTGCATTCTGTTCTTAGGAGTCTTCTGACTTGTTAAATCCATTTCCAAATTATTGGTTTTTAATGATTTTCTGTATATTTTTTTAATTACATTTACATTTTAATTTTTTTCTCCTTATGAATTGTCCCCCAATCAGAGTTATACTGTAGCTGTGCTCATTGTACACGTATCTCATTTTGCTGATATTTACAATATTAAAGACTAACCGTCTCATTGACATCCAATTTTTTTTCAAAAGAATGCACTCATTTGTACTTAACTTCTCTGTACGCAACTTTACTTTGATATAATTTGAGGGCATACGCACTTCTTTCTTCCTTCATGCATTTACATTGATTGTTCTGTGCAATTTTGAACCTTTCCCTATACATTTTTTCCCCCTTTGTTTTGATGCATTTAATGAATGAAAATACAGTGGAAATATTTTAACAAAACAGTGAATTTGAATTTGTTAAATTAATCAGAAAATGTTTTGATGAAGAAGTAGTATGTCATTTTTGCCTTTGGATTTCTGTCTGAGGAGCAGGGAGTCATACTGCTCAAAACATATCCGTGTCACCAGCTGGAGGTGAATCACTAGCCGTCTCAGCTGTAGCACCCAAGAAGAGCCTAGTGCAGTGTGTTCAAGTAAATGTTTCTGCTCCCTTGCCAACTCCTTATGCATGTCCAAATACCATAAGGAGTTGGCAAGAGAGCAGAAATGGACTGGCACCCAAAAGTCTAGTGTATAGTCTAATAGAATGTTCAAGTACTAAAACCTAGTGTAGAATGTTCAAGTAGGCCTAAAGCCTAGTGCAGAATGTTCGAGTAGGCCTAAAGCCTAGTGTAGAATGTTCAAGTAGGCCTAAAGCCTAGTGTAGAATGTTTGAGTAGGCCTAAAGCCTAGTGTAGAATGTTCGAGTAGGCCTAAAGCCTAGTGTAGAATGTTCAAGTAGGCCTAAAGCCTAGTGTAGAATGTTCGAGTAGGCCTAAAGCCTAGTGTAGAATGTTCGAGTAGGCCTAAAGCCTAGTGTAGAATGTTCGAGTAGGCCTAAAGCCTAGTGTAGAATGTTCGAGTAGGCCTAAAGCCTAGTGTAGAATGTTCAAGTAGGCCTAAAGCCTAGTGTAGAATGTTCAAGTAGGCCTAAAGCCTAGTGTAGAATGTTCAAGTAGGCCTAAAGCCTAGTGTAGAATGTTCAAGTAGGCCTAAAGCCTAGTGTAGAATGTTCAAGTAGGCCTAAAGCCTAGTGCAGAATGTTCGAGTAGGCCTAAAGCCTAGTGTAGAATGTTCAAGTAGGCCTAAAGCCTAGTGTAGAATGTTCAAGTACACTCTCCGGTAACATTTTACTTTACTTAAAGCCAACTGGTGCAATGCTTTATCTCTTGTTATAAACATGTATGAACCTTTATAATTTCTTATTATAATGCTTAAAAAGCCTAAGGTAGGTAGGATGTTAAAGTAAAGCTTAGTTCAGAATGTTTAAGGAGTAATGTCTTCCTGGTGTGGTAATACACAAAATGAAATCTAATTGAATTCATCACATGCGCCGAATACAACAGGTGTAGACCATACAGAGAAATGCTTACTTAGAAGCTCTTTCCCAATGATGCAGAGTTAAATACGAAAAAGAAAAAACAAGAAGGAAGCTATATACAGCAGTACCGTGCAGTATCAAGGTGCAGGTATACGTGGTAATTGAGGTAGATATGTACATGTAGGCAGGTGGAGAAGTGACTAGGCATCAGGATAGATACGAGTAAAAAGTAAGAGCAGGGTATAGGATGGGTGTATGTGAACATTTTGCCCATTTCATGGTTTTCCTGTCAGGCAATATGCAGCACAGTTATGTACCATTACACAGCAAATCTTCAGATTTTGCATTTCTCCATATGACCACATGGTGTCATTCTTAATGCAGGAACGAGCAGGTGTCTTCACATGCCAAGAAGACCTGAGAGAGAAGCTCTTATACAATGTTTTGGATTCTGGTGCATGACGAAGTGGAATTCATTTTGCTCACAGCATGCTCATCAAAAAGCATGTGCTCCCAAATACTGAATGTAGAAACTGGAAGGAATGTCTCTCTGGTATACAGTTTGGCCCATTTGGAGAACTCCATTTACTGCCTTTGAACTGTAATCATGACAGTCCACTTGCTTTTGTAGTGTCTGTCTTTTGTTCCCCCATGACGCAACAAACCACAGGTGCTATGGGATTGATAATAGACTAGTAAATTGATTTCTGATTGGTTTATACTGAGGCCTACATCATGCAGAAGAATATTTTGTTGCTTTTCTACCTGTAGGTAAAATGCTGAGCGCAATGTTTGATTGAACAGCAAAAAAGAAAACCAACACTTGCAGAGATCACAAAATAATTTGCTGACACCCGGTGATTGGTGTTATTAAAAACATAATTTAGGTTTCTGTTTAGCAGTCTGTATAGGAAGAATGCATGTTGCTGTTTGTTTTTGAGCTCCAGATCACGTATCACTTACCACTCACTTATGTACAGTGTATAAGAGTATCTGTGCAAATAATAAGAATAGCAACAGCATGGGAACTCATCTCCATAGTAACAGGCAATATTTTCATTTTCTGTCACTCCATGAGTTGGGAGGCACTTAGTTTGTAACTTGCATCGTGATGGTATTTAAAGCTACAGCCTGTACTCCAATGGGTATATAATATATCATTCATTTAAATAACCATTGAACAGCGGCAACTATCACAGATTGCACCTTCAAGAAGCTACAGTATTAGTTTCTGGCGTCTGTCACATCTGGAAGGTATTTGAAGCCACAATCTGTATCCCAAATGGGCATACATTTCATTCATTGTTACAGGTGTAATCTGCAATAGTTACAGCTGTTCAATGAAATAACCATTGAACAGGTGTAACTATTGCAGATTCATTTACACCTTTAAGGGGAAAACTAGCTACAGTATAAGTTTCTGCTGCCTGTCACAGCTTGGTACATCTCACGCTGGGCGTTTCATCTTGGTCTATTTTAGACCAGTTGAGTCAGATGATGTGGGCTCTTCATCTTGATGACATTTTCACAGTAAACTGACCGTTTTGGCCAGGCCGGAAGCAGAACTGATGCATTTTACTGTCATGCTTGGGCTGTGTTGTGTGGGTGGCTGGCTGGCTGGGTGGGTAGTGTAGGTGAGAGCTAATAATGTTATGCTGCACATAGGCCTTTAGAGAACGTTATGAGATAGAGAACGTGTGTGTGTGTGACACAGCTGGCCCTCAATGGAGAAGAGAGACACGAGGTTGTCTGATGTGAAGAAATCAAGGAGGAAGTGAAAGGGGACTGGCCTTGGAAAAAGAGAAGTAAAAAGTGTCCTATTGCACATGCAAAATAAGCTCATTAATGACCTAAGGTGGTTTGTACAGATAAATAAAAATGTGCTTTCATGGCTCTCTGCTAGCTTTATCAGGTTATGCAACGCAATGCATTCATTCAACAATACACAAATCTTTCAATATGTAACAAAGTTTATGCAACAGCCTTTGTAAGAAAGTGTGGTAGGCTCATACATGCTCATAAAATGCCATGAAGCATTATATGTACAGAGTTAAGTGCAAGCAAACATTCTGTACACAAGTTTGGCATTTGAAATTAAACTGGACTTATACAAGCTCTTCCCTGCTAATGTAATAATAATGTAAATGTCGTGCAAATCCTTTTTACAAGCAAACTGTATCCTCTCCGGTGTGATATACGAGACAGTAGACAGGTACATGATCTCCTCTCGTGATGACCATGACTGCCTAGTCCTGTTGATAATCTTAGCCAAATTTCTCTTATGGTGCTGGGTGGTTAAGACTTCTCCCCCCCTCTCCTCTCTCTCTCCTCTTCAACCTCAGGAGGCTGAAGAAATTTGGCTTGGCTCCTAAAACCCTCACCAATTTTTACAGATGCACAATTGAGAGCATCCTGTCAGGCTGTATCACCGCCTAGTACGGCAACTGCACTGCCCGCAACCGCAGGGCTCTCCAGAGGGTGGTGCCCAATGCATCACCGGGGGCAAACTATCTGCCCACCAGGACACCTACAGCACCCAATGTCTCAGGAAGGGCAAAAAGATCATCAAGGTCATCAACCACCCGAGCCACAGCCTGTTCACCCCGCTATCAACCAGATGGCGAGGTCAGTACAGGTGTATCAAAGCTGGGACCGAGAGACTGAAAAACAACTTCTATCTTAAGGCCATCACTGTTAAATAGCCATCACTAGCCGGCTTCCACCCGGTTACGCAACCCTGCACCTTAGTCTGCTGCACTATATAGATAGACTTGGAATCACTGGCCACTTTAATAATTGAACACTAGTCCCTTTAATGATGTTTACAAACTGCTTTACTCATCTCATATGCATATACTGTATTCTATTCTACTGTATTTTAGTCAATGCCACTCCGACATTGCTTGATCTAATATGCATATATTTCTCATTTCCAAATCAAATCAATTTATATAGCCCTTCTTACATCAGCTGATATATCAAAGTGCTGTACAGAAACCCAGCCTAAAACCCCAAACAGCAAGCAATGCAGGTGTAGAAGCACGGTGGCTAGGAAAAACTCCCTAGAAAGGCCAAAACTTAGGAAGAAACCTAGAGAGGAACCAGGCTATGAGGGGTGGCCAGTCCTCTTCTGGCTGTGCCGGGTGGAGATCATAACAGAACATGGCCAAGATGTTCAAATGTTCATAAACGACCAGCATGGTCAAATAATAATAATCACAGTAGTTGTCGAGGGTGCAACAAGTCAGCACCTCAGGAGTAAATGTCAGTTGGCTTTTCATAGCCGATCATTGAGAGTATCTCTACCACTCCTGCTGTCTCTAGAGAGTTGAAAACAGCAGGTCTGAGACAGGTAGCATGTCCGGTGAACAGGTCAGGGTTCCATTGCCGCAGGCAGAACAGTTGAAACTGGAGCAGCAGCATGGCCAGGTGGACTGGGGACAGCAAGGAGTCATCATGCCAGGTAATTGAGGCATGGTCCTAGGGCTCAGGTCCTCCGAGAGAGAGAAAGAAAGAGAGAAAGAGAGAATTAGAGAGAGCATACTTAAATTCACACAGGACACTGGATAAGACAGGAGAAATACTCCAGATATAACAGACTGACCCTAGCCCCCGACACATAAACTACTGCAGCATAAATACTGGAGGCTGAGACAGGAGGGGTCAGGAGACACTGTGGCCCCATCCGATGATACCCCCGGACAGGGCCAAACAGGCAGGATATAACCCCACCCACTTTGCCAAAGCACAGCCCCCACATCACTAGAGGGATATCTTCAACCACCAACTTACCATCCTGAGACAAGGCTGAGTATAGCCCTCAAAGATCTCCCCCACGGAACAAACCCAAGGGGGGGCGCCAACCCATTTCCATTCTTTTACTTTTAGATTTGTGTGTATTGTTGTGAATAATTTTTAGATACTACTGCACTGTTGGAGCTAGGAATACAAGCATTTCGCTAGACCCGCAATGACATCTGCTAAATATGTGTATGTGACCAATGCAATTTGATTTGAGATTACCCAATGAAAGCTATCAGACATCTCCAACACCCAGAACTAAAGCCTATGGATGGAGGTTTCATTTTCACAAAAGAATGCATGGAGGTTTCAACAAAACAAGACAGACAGACAGCAGTTTCACAATCTGTTTTCACAATCAGACCGTAGAAAGTTGCTGGTAGTTGTTTTCCAGTTTCATAAAAAAGCCTTTCCGCAGTGCTAGTGAACATTGAGTCACCAGACAAACCGACCCTGTCACTTTGGGTCATGGGGAGCACGTGAGTGAGAAAGAAAGAGAGAGAGAGACTGACAGAGGTCTCAAAACCTTTCACGTGTCTTTCAGTAGCCTAACACGTGGTTGGTTTACGGATGTGCAGACTTCCCTTTCAGATTCTATTCACCTTCTGGAAAGTGTTACTTTGAATTGCATGTTATTTCCTGAATAATTTCACTTCAATGTTTCTGTAATAGATACAGCTTTACTTTCAAAATCAATTTTCGTCCATTAGAATCAAGCCTACTGTTGAATGTGTCACTTGGATCAGAGGTATTTCAGGAGATACTGTAAGTTCACTTAGTGCAAGATTACAATAACTTTAGTTGCTCTCTGTAGTTGCTCTCTGCTTTATATGGTGCAGCAACACATCACAAAGACTAGCTAGGATTTCAACATCAGCGTTAAAATATTTATGTCAGCGGAAACTAAGTGTGTAAGAGCAAGGCTGAAACCAGAGGGATTTATGCTCAGATCAGAGGAATAGAGGATCCCCTTCACCATGTCAGTCTTATCCCCTATGATACCCGCCCGGCCCACATGCAGCACACACACACATCCACATGTACTGCACAGCATACACGACCCTGTTTCAAATGACTTTCCTACTTAAAGTCAGAGAGAATGAGAAAGAGAGCAAGAGAGAACGCCTATGGGGGTCGGAGACCTAGATTTATTTTCTCCTGGGCTCTCAGTCAGAGAAGGATATTACTTACAGAGCAAATCTCAGCTTAAAGTTGTAAGACTGAAACACTAGGTTGTTTCTTTATGTACCTGGAATAAAAGGAGGAACTATACACACCAACAGGAAATCATCTGGCTGCATGCCATCGTCAAATATTTTCTCGTTTATTTCCTCTGCCTACTGTACTCCTTTCTGCCACACTCTTCACGTTGATAACACTGTGGTGTAGTCCGGATGGACTATGATGAGTTTCCAAGCAAATTACGTACTCAAGCAGTAGTTTTAAACTACATTTAAGTTATAAACAGGAAATTATCTGACTGCATGCCGTACTTCTTTTAATTTTGGTAACTCTATTGTAGGTGTATAAGCTATGCAAATTAGGGCAGTAATTTGAAACGACATAAGGGTATGCCTCTTCATGTTTTGGTTCCTGTTGTCAGTTGTTGGTGGCCAATGGCTCCAGGGTCTGTGACAACACTTTATGTAAAACTGCCCTTCACGTGTGTGTATCTTATGTGAAGAAGTCGAGAATGCATTTGACTGGCCTAGTTACCAGATCCGTTTGTGCTATAGCCAACGTCTCTACCGTGTGTTGTCATGCCAAACAAGACAATAGACGCACGCTAGAAGAACAGTTGGCTATACTACAAACAGATATGACAACTGACCACACTAGTATTTGACATGGTCAAACAACTAATATGCTACACTGCCATGGGATATGATAATGTCTGTATCCCAAACAGCACCCTATTCCATTTATAGTGCACTACTTTTGACCAGGTCCTATAGGGCTCTGACCAAAAGTAGTGCACTATATGGGAATAGGGTGCCATTTGGAACACATTCTGGGGCTATATTTCATATCGCAAAGTATTGCAGAGAGATTTCTGTTCATGTCAGGCTCAACATGCAAACAAAATGCCATCAGAGAGGAGACTAGCGTAATCCTTCCTTTAAGATAACATTCTGGTGAGCATGGGTTTCTTACTGACTAACCATACAGCAAGCTATGCTATCCATCTCTGCACCAGTGTAATAATGACAACATGCTGTAGTTGGAGAGAGGGTACATAGAGGTAGACAGGGTTGGCTCCGTCTGCCCCTCTCTGTGTCTCTCCTCTGTCGCTCCCTGTACCTCTCTCTTCTCATCCTCTGGTTTATCATCAGTCAGTCCAGGGAATGTGAAGAAAATGACATATGCGCATCCTCCTGTCCAAAAGAAGATTATTCAGACAGTGATGGTATGACTGGACTGGATAAGGGTTTTGGATAAAAGCCGTGCCCCAATAAATATTTCCCGGTGTTAAATATTTGGTGTTTTCACGGATTAAATCTCCACCAAAAGATCTGCATGTAACTGCAGAGTTAGTAGATGGAATTGTTGGAACATTTAAATCATTTCAACATTTGAAGTTTGACACGTCAGAATCCAGTTTTTACATACAAATTCATGTATCTGTTATAAAAAGGGTGTGGTGCTTTGCTTGTTGGATCGATTCCCCTGCTTGACACAGACTTTGGTTGGACCACACTTTATGATTCCTGCCACAAGTGCAGTACCTGAGGTTTAGCCTGTATGTACAGTATTTGCTTTGTCACAACAACACCTGGTTTCGACCTACATTTGGCCTGTATTTCTCCTGTATCCAAGCATTCAAATACATGCAAAACATGAAACAGGGATCATACCACAACCCACTCAACCCCAGGACCTGAGAAAGAAACAGATCCAGAGATCCATTGGCAAACTTTGCAGACGTTTCCCCTTATTTACCCCATGCGTCCCAGTCTGCCCAGTGTGACAGTAGGAATAAATCACCCTTGTCCAATTTCCTGGACTCTTCCTAATATGGGCGTCAATTAGAGGAAGAGTACTACTGTGGCCGCAGCTTTGCAGCCTGCGAACCGGGCTGCACAATGCATTAGCCCACGATGAGCTGTCAAAAAGGATTATTTCAGCTACGCCAGTCAGCAAAAGGGGTGTGTGCCGCTCTACTGCACTACATCTGAGGAGAGAAAGAGAGGGGCGGGAGTGAAAAACAGAGAGAGAGCGAGAGAGAAATAGAGAGGGAGAAAAAAGCTACCCAGATAGAGAGGAGAGAGGGAGAAATAGTGAGAAGAAGAGAAGTGTCCATTTAACACACATAAGAAGGTGGATTTTTCTGGAAGAGCACCGTGCGATGTTGGAACACTCGTCGGAGCTAGCCCTGGTGCAGAGCTTATACGTCAACAGCATGCGCTGTCCCCCCTCTGCCGCCGCCGGTGTCCCCGTCAGGAATGAGGACCTAGGATCTCTGAGGTACGTTGTCCTTGGATGTTGGGTTGGCCCCCCATTCAGAATGAATGAATCAGATCTAGCCTGTCTGGCTTTTGTTGTGGTTGGGGCTTTAGCCAGTGTTTATAATGCTTATTTGTCCCTGTGGTGGTGAATAATGGATATTGTTATAGGACCAATTCATTGTTTTCAGTTGAACTATTCATTCTCATGCCATGGTGGGTTAGGGTAGATTTGTGATGTGTATCTTTTTCACTGAAAGGAAAAGAGACACAAGCTATCTTGTGATCTGGGGGAAAATATCCCCCCCTGCCCAAAATCCACCCCCTTCAGTCATCTTCACAAACTCGCCTATTGATCCTGTTGATTGAAGTTATCATCAAATCAAATGTGAATAAATACATTTCCCTTCTTATATTATTTGACTCAAAACCAATGGATTGTGAATACACAATACTGATGTATTGGTCCACAGGGATCGGGAAAGTTGCGTCTCCCTGAAATGAAAAGAAGTTGAAGAAATAAATGTAAAATAGGCGTGACTTTCACTCACAATTAAAAGATGAAGAAATGGGTCTCTGTCAGTCTGTCAGTCAGTGATGCAGGGACAGGAATCTACCACTGTATGAAAGAGAGGCCACTGAACAGGACAGTGGTGCGAACAAGTCCATCCATCCAGGCCTTGCCCTAACACCTTCAGACAAAACCAATATAAACTGCAAATCTACTGCAGGGCACAGAAACATTTACATCATCCAATAAGACATTTGCATAAACCAGTATTACCAGCACCAAAAACCTAACTCAAACTAATCTGATAAGGTTAGTGTTAACCAACATAACAGCCAGCCGAGCTATAAAAAAAATCTGCATTTATTTTCAGATTAGAACATTGAGTCATACACAGATCTTCTCCCACTCCTTCTCCATTTTGAGAGCACCAGCTTCAGTTGGTCGCCATTCTGCAAGTGCTTTCAGAGCTGAGAGAAATTATGTCAGCCAGGCAGATAGGCAGGCAGCAAGTTCATGACGATATATATATATATATATATACAAACATAGGTGATGTAACCCATTTGGGTTGCTCTGTACAGTTGGCCTATTTTTACTTGACCCGCTCCACCATTGGTTAAGAAGGGGTGCAAATCAAATGCTAGATGAATTGATTTGTAGGGGGCAGGGATCGTCCAGATAGTCCCACGTTGCAAAATAATACCACAGAACAGAAAGATGTAAACAAAGAATGCATGGTACGTGTAGAGATTACCATAGGATTACCATAGTAATAATCTGAGAGATTAAACATGTGAGGCTAACGTCAAGAGGCGGCAACCAATAACTAACTATACAATCCATTCCAAGCAACATGCTTCCATTGCAACAATAAAATAGTATTTATTTTTTAATATTCCAGTATAATATGTTTTATACTTTCTTCCATAAATAGATGGGTCATTTAGTGTACAATGGGGAACTGTGATGTACTATAGGCTACCCAATTAATATCTCATATGCAAGACCATATGTAATATTCAGAGACTTACTTGTCTGGTTCCACAAGACTAATAACCACCACAAGACAAAGGTGCTGTCATTTAAAATGGCCAAACAAGGGGGCTGTCATGTCCCTCTTGCAATGTATCTTCTTAGAGAGATTTTCAGAGATCTAAAATGATTAAACACAATTATAGCCTAGTCAAAAGCTCACACATACTTTGATGTTGTGTGAGATAGTAGTAATATCAGATTACAGTCCAAATGCGTAACATTTCAACATAATATCTGAACCAAGAGATGCTTTGATAGATGCTTTTTATAGCAGCCCCAGCCCCTAAATCCTAATGGGCGTTCATGGATTGTATGTGCCTGTCTGAATGTAGCCTATACAGTAAAATAGGTCACAGTCATATTGTATGTATTTGGCTGCGCATAACCCTTTGAAACGCTAAAATCAACACAATCTGCACTGTAGTCTGCCTTGAAAATTGCTTTGGATACAAGGATTAACCGGGATTTCACAAACAGGATATTTCTTATCAGTGAGTCTGCAGAAGGAACCTGCAAGTAGGAATTTTGTTGGACGACGTATACCATGCGCATCCCGTATGACTAATAAAACTTGAAATTTGAAACTTGGTGAGACACTCCCAATAATATTTTAGGGGGTTATGAATGTGCAGCTGCTGTGAGTGCTAGAATGAACTATTCCAGTCCAGTTAATTAGGCCGCCAGCCCCTCTCTGCTACGGGTTGTATTCATTAGGGCACAACGTAGCAACATGTTTAGCAACGGAAAGCGAAAACAAGCGTTTCTTATTAAACAATTCAGCTAGTCCTTCCCTCTCTGTTTCAGTCTGTTTTCTTCCATTTGGTGCCTGCTCTGCTGTGGTACAAACAGTACTTTACAATTGTGATCTGTCCCCCCTCAATGGGGGTTTGTATAGGGAAACCTCGCCCAGCAAGTCGAGTTCAACAAAGAAAGACAGGCTCCCCCTCCCCAAGAAAACAACAGCAATACCACAAAAGGGGAACATGACCTGTGACCCTTATAGAAGCAAGGGTTATGTCCCAAATGGCAAGCTGGACTCTGGCCAAAGGAAGTGCACTATATAGCGAGCCATTTGGGACACATCCAAAAACTCAGGATGACTGGGGAAAAAACAGCATTTTAATAATTTTTTCTTCTTGGCCAATATTCACAAAGAGTCTCGGTGTAGTAGCACCGATATAGGATGCTTTTGTCTTTTAGATAAAAATGTATATCATTATATGGACAGGGGCGACCTGATCCTAGACCAGCACTCCTACTCTGACAAGCTTTTTGAATACTGGCCCAGATACTAATAGGGTGGGACTCGGATTTGAGTGTCTTAACCAAACATTTTGAGCATTTCATTTGAATTATTGGAGAAGAGTATTATAGAAAGGGGATTTCCTATTACTACTTGACTGGTTCAATAATAGCCAAGTGCTTGAGCTAAGGACTCATGGAATGGGGTTGCCATAGCCTATAATTTTCCTTTCTCTGGTAATCTCTTACCTCTCACAAAATGTCCATCTCTTTTGTTAACCCATCCACCCTCTTCGGGGTACAAAAATAGCTGTTTTTGTTTTACAGCTTTTTTGATACATATAAACATCCATCTCTTTTTGTCTGTCTTGGTTCTGTAGTAGTCTAGCCAGGGGATTATTGGGATCTCCTTTTCCTTCGATCAACACCTGTCATATTTCACAAGCATATCGTTTAGGTCAGATTGAGCCATGGGTGGTTAGAGTACCAATACACTTGTGTAAACTGCTGCCTACTTCAAATAGACTGACAATAAATAGTCAAGTAAAGTATGGATTCTATGGACGTGCAAACAAAATAACTGGAACCCCGGCCTAGTCAAATGTTTCACATACTTGACAGGGAATAGAAGTAGTCACGCCCCTCTCTCGCTCTCCCTGCAGTTGACAGCTCGCCTGTAGTTTATTTTTCAATTTGGGGATTGGAGGAGAAATGAGCTGGGGCATGCAGAAGACGAATGTCAATCGCTTCTGATGACTTAGTATTCGCATTCGGCTGCTTGGAGTAGAAGGCCCCCCCCTCCCTGGCTCCGTTTTGTGGTCGCGCAGCAGTTGAATCTCGAAGCCATTACTTTCATTGTTGAAAGACTACGTGGTGGGTTGTACTGTAGCTCGTTAACATGACTTCAGCATACAGTGGTCTGGATTTTCTTCCGGATAGGACGGTCGAAAGCCGGTTGATGATGAGCTCGGAAGACACAAAGTAAGTAGCAAATGCCTTGTTTTTAGACTATAATCATAACCGACATGTATTTGTCAACATTTTTGAACGACTTGCAAATAAATGTGTAACGCCCGCACATGAAGTTGCGTCCAACGCGCCACAAATATCGACGTTTTGAGTAGAAAGCTAAAAGGAGGTACCATAAGCTCGCTAACGTTATACAGTAGTTCACTGAGATGTGTTTACTGCTTAGCTAATGAAATGCTAGTCAAGTGACATTTGCTTCCGGAGTTAAGACGTTCCAGACATTATCGGACTCGTCATTCTAAAGTTTATACAAGTCGGATTGCTTGTGTGTTTACTGTGCGAGCGGGAGAAACGTGCACACGCGGCAGCCGCCCTTTGTTTTTTTTTAATGCTGCTTGCTTGAGCAGAACAGCAACGGAGTCTTCGGTTCGGGTAGGTCATGACAGAAATTTACTTCAACTAACAATGTTACTACCCATTGCAACGCTTTTGATGGCAAGCATTGCACAACAGTCGCTATGTAATGTAACAGTTTACGTAAATTTTTTTGGCGAGGTATTCCTTGCGTTTGTACTCGGCGTGTTTTACGGAGAGGCAGTTTGCTACGTCTTTGTAGCTAGTTTCCCCGTTAACAAATCGATTTCCCGTAATGGAGGTTCGTGTAGGGTGGCTTGCAGAACACGTGGTACATTTTTGAGCAATTTTAATGAAAATCTTGTGACCGCCACATAGATTGTTGGCAAAGGAAGCCAGTCAACACAGGCGTGTTGTTTTCAGAAATGCCCCCAGGCTAATTCGGCTTACCATGAGTGGATTTCAACCCACACCCATAGATAGGGTATGAAGCTCAAGGCTCTACGTTGCTAGTCACCGTTAACTCTGAAATCCCTCTAGCCATATCTAGATATGGGCTTGGCTCTGTAGCTAAGTTCCTGAAACATACGGGACATGCATAGCCTACATGGCTACAAACGTAAACCCTTTACAACAAATCCTTTGCCCAGATATTGATTATAAAATGGTCTGATCAATGGATTTGCATTAAAACACGGTGACTGACAAATAATATATGCTTTCCTACTAGATAAGAACAGACGGGAAGCATTCTCACCCGTTTCCTTTTTCCATGCAAGACGGAATACATTTTTTTTTTGTAGCGGCAACAAATACGTTTGTCATAATGCTCATGGGAAATCTTTCGACCCCTGACCTGTCCAACTCGCAGCTGTTGTTGTATGATGGATTTATGCATGTTCATGTGAAGCGAGAGGTTTTACTCCGCCCAAAGTCTGTCCACGAAAATGTATGTATGAAGGTCAATGAGCTTGTCGAATACGGTCAACAAAAAATGTAATTGATAATTTGCTACATGAAGCTTCTTTGATCGAATATTAGTTTCTTAATGGTTAAGTTGTTACGAATGGATTTATATAAGTGGACGCACGTGGCATTAAAGTTGTTTTGGGGTAAATTGCTTTATTTCATAGTTGTGCCTGTTGTCATAGAGATAGCTAGAGGACTCATCATTGATATAACTGTTTTAGCATGAACATTGCCATTGAGGCATCCACCATTTTAAACTTGTCAACTGTGTGGGGATTCCTGAGTTGGAGCAATCAGTGAATGAAGAAGAAAATTGACTACTTTTTAAAATAGGGGTGTGAACGTTTAAACAACATTGGGATCCTTAAAGTTAAGAAAAATCCTTAACTGAAAACAATGTTTTTTTGTGTGTCTCTGTAACGGATGTGAAATGGCTAGCTAGTTAGCGGGTACGCGCTAGTAGCGTTTCAATCAGTTACGTCACTTGCTCTGAAACCTAGATGTAGTGTTGCCCCTTGCTCTGCAAGGGCCGTGGCCTTTGTGGAGCGATGGGTAACGATGCTTCGTGGGCGACCGTTGTTGATGTGTGCAGAGGGTCCCTGGTTCGCGCCCGTGTCGGGGCGAGGGGACGTACTAAAGTTATACTGTTACATTGATGCTGTTGACCCGGATCACTGGTTGCTGCGGAAAAGGAGGAGGTTGAAAGGGGGGTGAGTGTAACGGATGTGAAATGGCTAGCTAGTTAGCGGGTACGCGCTAGTAGCGTTTCAATCAGTTACGTCACTTGCTCTGAAACCTAGATGTAGTGTTGCCCCTTGCTCTGCAAGGGCCGCGGCTTTTGTGGAGCGATGGGTAACGACGCTTCGTGGGTGTCAGTTGTTGATGTGTGCAGAGGTTCCCTGGTTCGCGCCCGTGTCGGGGCGAGGGGACGGTTTAAAGTTATACTGTTACATCTCCACAAAATTAAAAGCACAGTGCAGTTATCACAAAACATATTATTTTCCTTGTTATAGCCTAACTAGACGGTATGCTATAAAGGCCTGGGGAAAGTTGTGTAGTTGTAAATAAAACCAGAGGAAGAGGAAAACTTTAGGCTACTTTAGTGAATTTGCGAGGCATGCAAGATTCAGATTACCAAGACATGCGCATCATGGTTCTTTCTGCCAGCCCCCCTTTCTCTCTCGCTCGTGCTGGCTTCCCTGGGGGTGTATTCCTAACGCCGATTCTGTTGCAACACGTTTTTGGAGCGGAATGAAAAGGGTAGGGACCTACCTGAATTTGTCCAATAGAACTTGTTTTAGTTGCAAACTGTTTGGACTAATGATTGCTCCTCTGCTCTTTGTCTTCGCTAATGATGAAAGTGTGTGTTGAGTCTTCGGTCTGTTACGAGTAGAAAATACTAGCCTATTCATTGTTGATGGGCCCTGCTTTACTGAAGTTGTGAGACATTTCAAGCCAATAAATTGCAAGATATAGTATTCCATTGCAATAGATACATCGGCTTAGTGCACGGTTCTGACTTAGTCTGCCTGGTGGCCTACCTGCCTATACTATGCTGTGCCCCTCACTATCCCTCGCTAGCTTCAAAATCAAATTTTATTGGTCACATACGCATGGTTAGCAGATGTTATTGTGAGTATAGTGAAATGCTTGTGCTTCTAGTTCTGACAGTGCAGCAATATCAAACATGTAATCTATTAATTCCACAACGACGACCTAATACACACAAATCTAACTAAAGGAATGGGATAAGAATATATAAACTCAGCAACAACAAAAAACGTCCTCTCACTGTCAACTGCATTTATTTTCAGCAAACTTAACACGTGTAAATATTTGTGCGATCATAAGATTCAACAACTGAGACATAAACTGAACAAGTTCCACAGACATGTGACTAACAGACATGGAATAATGTGTCCCTGAACAAAGGGAGGGTCAAAATCAAACGTAACAGTCAGTATCTGGTGTGGCCACCAGCTGCATTAAGTACTGCAGTGCATCTCCTCCTCATGGACTGCACCAGTTTTGCCTGTTCTTGCTGTGAGATGTTACCCCACTCTTCCACCAAGGCACCTGTAAGTTCCCGGACATTTCTGGGGGTAATGGCCCTAGCCCTCACCCTTCGATCCAACAAGTCCCAGACGTGCTCAATGGGATTGAGATCCGGGCTCTTCACTGGCCATGGCAGAACACTGACATTCCTGTCTTGCAGGAAATCATGCACAGAACGAGCAGTGTGGCAATGTCATGCTGGAGGATCATGTCAGGATGAGCAGGATGGGTAACCCATGAGGGAGGAGAATGTCTTCCCTCTAACGCACAGCGTTGAGATTGCCTGCAATGACAATAAGCTCGGTCTGATGATGCTGTGACAGACCGTGACGGACCCTCCATCTCCAAATCGATCCCGCTCCAGAGCACAGGCCTCGGTGTAATGCTCATTCCTTCGACGATAAACGTGAATCCGACCATCGTCCCTGGTGAGACAAAACCATGACTCATCAGTGAAGAGCACCTTTTGCCAGTCCTATCTGGTCCAACGACTGTGGGTTTGTGCCCATAGGCGACGTTGTTGCCGGTGATGTCTGGTTAGGACCTGCCTTACAACAGGCCTACAAGTCCTCAGTCCAGCCTCTCTCAGCCTATTGCGGACAGTCTGAGCACTGATGGAGGGATTGTGCATTCCTGGTGTAACTTGGGCAGTTGTTGTTGCCATCCTGTACCTGTCCCGCAGATGTGATGTTCGGATGTACCGATCCTGTGCATGTGTTTTTACACGTGGTCTGCCACTGCAAGGACAATGCATGTTCATGAATTGTTTATGGTTCATTGAACAAGCAAGTGTTTAAACCCTTTACAATGAAGATCTGTGAAGTTATTTGGATTTTTACAAATTATCTTTGAAAGACAGGGTCCTGAAAAAGGGATGTTTCTTTTTTTTGCTGAGTTTACATACAAATGTATAGATGAGCAATGACAGAGCGGCATAGGCCTTTGCCTTCTTGGGTAAAGGAACAATGGTGGCCATCGTGAAGCGTGTGGAGACAGCAGACTGGGATAGGGAGAGATTGAATGTGTCCGTTAAGACACCAGCTAGCTGGTCTGCGCATGCTCTGAGTATGCGGCTAGGGATGCTCTCTGGCCCGGCAGCCCTGCAAGGGTTAACATGTTTAAATGTCTTACTCACGTTGGCCACGGAGGAGGAGAGCCCACAGTACTTGCTAGCGGGCCGTGTCAGTGGCACTGTATTATCCTCCAAGCGGGCGAAGAAGGTGTTTTAGCTTATCCAAAAGCAAGATGTCAGTGTCATTGACGTGGCTGGTTTGCCTTTTGTAGTCCGTGCTGGTCTGTGGACCCTGCCTGATATATGATATCCAATAGTTCTTGCTGGCTGTATGTAATAACACTTTAGATTTTCTGGGCTAACAATGTAAGAAATAATACATAAAAAAACGAAATACTGCATAGTTTCTTAAGGACTAAAAGCGAGGCAGACCTCTCTGTTGGCGCCTATTTGCCAGATGCGAGTGTTTGTGTTCTCAGAAGTACGGAGTTCTGAATTGATTCCTAGCGGAATCAACTCTTGAAAATCGGAAATGGAAGTTGACACCAGGGGAATCGAGGAATAAATGATTGGAGTCGAGAATTTATATTTTGAGTAGACTCTCCACCACTACGTACGTCATCGTCTTAAACAGTTGGAAAAAATGGCAGAGAAAGGCAAGCGACAGCAGCAAAGTCCTTTATGGCAATACTTTGAGAAGTTAAATGAGAAGGAAATGCAAACTTTCTAAGGTGGAATTGTTGTACAGTAATAGTAGTACATGTGCAATGCTTAACCATCTGAAAGGGATGATGCTTCTGCAGGCAGCTGCATTGTGAATTCGCATGGAATTTTATGAATTTTTTTCATTTTAATGGAAAACCGATAAAAAAATATATAAATAAATTGCAGTTTAAATGGGCAATTTGTCACATCTGTACTTTAAAATGGAGATGGCCTAAATGTTGCTGCCCATGCTGTCACGGACGCTATAATGGCACATATACAAAGATGAGTCCTCTACCTATCTCTATGGCCTGTTGTTCACATGCGTATCTGCCCTCTCATTGGCTAGAATGGCCCCACCAATGGTCCCTCCGCCATCCTGCCTTCCAGGCATTTATATTTCCATTGTTAGAGCGGTCACTTGAATATCTTGTAAATATAATAAACAATCTTTTTGTTAATGTGATTCCAGCATATCACTCACCACTCATCTTAGTTGAGTTCAACAGCAAGTATCCTGTAGCAGCTTCATCCATTTGATATGCATTTCCCACATCACATACACATATTGAAAAGCCAACAGTGAACTTCCTGGTAATAGTATCACCTAGGCTAATATCAGCAAGGGATGATTGACTGAGGGAAAATGTGATCATGGCTTTCTGGAAATTGAATTGTGTCTAAAGCCAGGGTGTCAAGCTCATTTTGAACTAGTGGCCGCATTTGGTCTTCAACGAGGTCCGGAGGGCCGCACTGAAAACTGGTTATATTTTCTCGCCGTCGAAATTTGCAAAAGATAATTCCAAAAATGATGGATAGGGAACTTTGATACTCCCTGACTGTCTAGCTTTAATTTAGTTGATTATTGGCAAGATGGGCACAATCAAGAAACTGTTTCAATGCATGTCCATTATTTTCCATGGACCATATTTGACACTCCTGGTCTAAAGGCTTGGAGTGGTCTGGGACTGGAAGGATTCCTTGCATTCATCATATCTTTTGGCTTTGGACGTGCATGCACACAAAGGTGACCATTTCTACCTGACTAGTGTGTGTGTGTTCTGTGATTGATTGAGCCTCTGATAGAAGATAGTGAATATCTGGGCTTAAGTTTGATCCTTTGGCAACGAACACTGAGATGAGGAGTCTCCCAAATGGCACCCTAGTGCACTACTTTTGCCCTGGTATTACTTTTGCTCAGCACTTCTTCTTTTACCCTATGGGCCCTGGCCAAAAGTAGTGCACTATATAGGGGATAGGGTGCTATTAGAAACGCACCCATGGTGTTATCTGGGCTACGCTAAGTGTGATGATGATGATGTGATCCTTTTGTTGTGGACACTGACAAGGGTCGGGTGGCTGTCTGATCTGGGCAAAGTGTGGCCTCTTGGCACTGACTCCTGGGGCTGAGAGAGGGCCAGCTGTTCGCATAGTGTGTGGGGATCAAATAAAATTTTATTCGTCACATGTGCCGAATACAACAGGTGTAGTAGACCTTACAGTGAAATGCTTACTTACGAGCCCCTAACCAACAATGCAGTAAAAAAATGTATGAACAAGTAATTAAAGAGCAGCAGTAAAATATCAATAAGGAGACCCGAGACTATATACAGGGGGGTACCGGTACAAAGTGCAGGGGCACCGCTTAGTCGAGGTAATTGAGGAAATGTAGGTAGAGTTATTAAAGTGACTATGCATAGATTACAACAACAGAGAGTAGCAGTGGTGTAGAAGCCTATTGGACCTAGACTTGGCTCTCCGGTACCCCTTGCTGTGCGGTAGCAGAGAGAACAGTCTATGACTAGGGTGGCTGGAGTCTTGAACAATTTTTAGGGCCTTCCTCTTACACTGCCTAGTATAGAGGTCCTGGATGACAGGAAACTTTGCCCCAGCGATGTACTGGGCCGTACGTACTACCCGCTGTAGTGCCTTGCGGTCGGAGGCCGAGCAGTTGCCATACCAGGCAGTGATGCAACCAGTCAGGAGGATGCTCTCGATGGTGCAGCTGTACAACCTTTTGAGGATCTTAGGACCCATGCCAAATCTTTTCAGTCTCCTGAGGGGGAATAGGTTTTATCCTGCCCTCTTCACGACAGTCTTGTTGTGCTTGGACTATGTTAGTTTGTTGGTGATGTGGACACCAAGGAACTTAAAGCTCTCAAACTGCTCCACTACAGCCACGTCGATGAGAAGGGGAATGTGTTCGGTCCTCTTTTTCCTGTAGTCCACAATCATCTCCTGCGTGAGCCATGTAGACTGATGTTGAAGGCTGGGAGGGGCTTGCCACCTGTTCTACCACTTCCTGCTGCTGGTGTGGCAATGTGCCATGGAACTATGTTTAATTAAATAAGAATCTGTTCCCCTCCCTTCAGACACTCTTTCTAGTATGGTGGTCTGGCATTCACAGGGCATATAGCACTGTGGCTCTCTCATCTTTGACCTTTTGACTTGAGGCTTGTAAGAGAGCTGACAATTTCTCCAACACATGCAACGGATTTAAAATAAGAAACTTGGGTCTGAACTACATACATGGGCCTAGGTCTACATCTTCACTCCTCTCCTTTCCCTCCTACTCTACCAAGTTTGTCCAAGTGTGGTTTGAGGTTGCTACAAAATACTAGGCTCATGTCTACGTCTTTCTTCACCTCGTCTCCTTTCTTCCTAGTTCCCAAGTTTGGTTTGAGTAGAGGTCGCAACGAACTACATAGGCCTAATGTACGTATCCGCCGCTCTCTCATTTTTTCCTCCCCAAGTTGTGTGGTGTGGTTTGAGGCAAACTACATGGGCATTCATCTTCCTCAACCCTCTTTCTCACAGTTTTTTTCCTCTTCCAAAGCCGCCTCCAAGTTTTGTTTGTGTGGTTTGAGGTCGCAACAAAGTATTCAGTAATTGTAGTCGACTTTCACGCTCAGATGGCCTCACGGCGTGTTTATTTAGCGAAGATCAGATGCATTCACCAGGGTGTTTCTGTAATTGACACAGTGGGATAGCTAGTTATTTACCCATATACAGCACGCCTGGTTGGCTGGTATACTACAGAGCACATGAACAGGATATGCAGTGTAATATCAATGTGCATGACTTTAGGCTATATTTTGAAGGCTGAAAGTTTGAAAAAGGTAAGCCACCACGACTGAAACTTTGGGTCAACTTCAGCCAACCAAGGTAAATCCCAAAACCACGTTAGGTTGTATGAAGCGTCCCTGTGGCAGTGGCACTTGCTGTAGGCCTTGCTAATAAAATGTTGAAGATTGCGATGGCATGCATATGCTCTACAACACATGGGATGAGTTAGAAGGGTATACTGTCCAAGTTGAGTGGAATCAGCTTGGTATTGTCACAATACAATCTTTTTTTTTTTTTTACTTCGATACCATCACGATACTCGATACCAAAGTGAAAAAGAAGGCATATTAGCCAAAGTCACAGAATGGCACTTGATCCAGACAGACCTTTTGAGTTCAATATCATAACATTTGAATTTTTTGATAAATCAATTATACAATCAATTTGACTTTGGTTTTTAAAAAACTATCTAACGACCATAACATAATGTCATAATTTATTTTGTATGTTAAATCTCTAGTCTATTGATAAACTGTATATATCAAGATGTAGCCTAGGCCTATTTACAATACAGGTGAATGAATATTCAATAGGATTGTGTGCATGCATTGAGTTTAGCATTTTCTGGCTGAATTCATGGGGCTATAGATGAAAACCAATCTGTTCCCCTTCCATTTGGGACTTATTGCACTGATCAACGATATTTGCATTGAAGAAGAAATCTCTTTTATAAAAGTTTCGCGTGGTCTCTCTTTAAGACCCACGATGTCATTCACACCCACTCAGTTCGAGGCTCGAGCAAAGATTCTCTTGAATAGGAGTGAACAATACGTTTCAACATTTCCACATGCCGTGTTGAATTATTCAATTGTGTTAACTTCTGTGCAGCATGAGTGGTGACGCAGCCCAGACTCCCACTGAGTGCAGTTGTTCCTCAGGACATGCTGGAGCTTGCAAGGAGTAAGTGCAGCAGGCACGGTGCTCTCGCACTATAAGGGGACATCGGCTGCGCTGATACAGATCCTCAATCAGTAGACAACGTGACACACATTTTGACAGAAGTACTGAAAGTAATACATTCTAGTACCGAACCGTTTTTCATGTTCTAGTATCCAAAAAGTACCAAAGTTTTGGTATACCGTGCAACACTAAATACGCTGCCAATCCAGGGTTGTGTTCATGATTGGGGAACGCAACGGAAAATTAAATCCGGCTACTAGTGAGTTCCGGCCGCCCAACTACCTGCCTGCTCGATCCCATCCCCTCCTCCCTTCTCCAGACAATCTCTGGAAATATTGTCACTTCCCTCATCAACTCATCCTTGATCACTGGCTGCGTCCCCTCTGACTCCAGAGTCGCTCCCCTCCTCAAGAAACCAACACTCGACCCCTCTGACATCAAACTACATAACCGTATCCTTTCTTTCTGTTCTTTCCAAAGCACTTGAGTTTGCTGTCTGGTTATCTCTCTCAGAACGTTCTTATTGACCGTAACTAGTTAGGCTTCGAGACTTGTCACTCAACCGAGACTGATTTCCTCTGTGGCACTGCACTGCCAAAGCGGACTCTCTGTCCTTTGTTCTCATCCATCAGATCGTCCTCTCAGGGCTGGGTGTCTCAGGCTCTGAACAATCTTGGATTGCATCCTGCCTGGCAGGCAGCTACTACCAGGTGATGTGGAGCGGATCTGTGTCTGCACTACGTACTCACTACTGTTGTCCTTCAGGGCTCGGTTCTAGGCACACTTCTCTCTATACACCGTCACTCGACTCATATCCTCACATGGTCTCTCCTATCATTGATATGCGGATGGCACTCAACTACTTTTCTCCTTCCCACCTTCTGACACCCAGATGGCGACACGCATCTCTGCGTGCCTGACAGATATGTTGACCCACCACCTCAAGCTCAACATCAACAAAACGGAGCTTATCTTCCTCTCTGGGAAGGCCTGATTGCTCCAAGACCTCTCCATCACGGTTGACAACTCCACGGTGTCTCCCTCCCAGAGAGCAAAGAAACTTGGCATAACTCTGGACAACACTCTGTCATTCTCTGCAAACATCAAAGTAGTGACTCGCAACACGCTGTTGGCTGGGCTCCCCGCTTGTGCCATCAAACCCCTGTAATTTATCCAGAACACTGCAGCCCGCCTGGTGTTCAACCTTCCCAAGTTCTCCCATGTCACCCTGCGACTCCACTGGCTTCCAGTTGAAGCTCGCATTCACTACAAGACCATGATACTTGCCTATGGAGAAGCAAGAGGAACTGCCCCTCCCTACGTTCAGGCTACGATCAAACCCTACATCCCAACCTGAGAACTTAGCCACCTCTGGTCACCCCTACGGGAGGGCAGCTCCCGCTCAGCCCAGTCAAAGCCCTTCTCTGTCCTGGCACCCCAATGGCGGAATCAGCTTCCCGCTGAAGTTGGACAGCAGAGTCCCTGCCCATCTTCTGAAAACATCTGAAGCTCTACCTCTTCAAAGAGTACCCCCCGTAAAAATAAATGTTTTTAAAAGTAATTTGTGTGCTCGCACTTGAAAATGTACTTGCTATGGCTGAGATGTGGTTGTCCCACCTAGCTATTTTAAGATTAATGCACTATGTAAGTCGCTCTGGAGTGTCTGCTAAATGACTAAAATGTAAAACATTTTGCAATGGAAAGTTACAATAAGCATTTAATATTGGACAAGCCGAGGTAGTCCCAGTCCATCCCTGTTTCAGTTTGGTGCCTTATGAACAGGACCCAGATGGAACAAGTGCACACTACAGGGAAAATGACACATTATTGGGACGCAGAACCAGTATACAAGCAGTAACATTCAGGTGGCCGTGTATGTATTAGATGTAAGTAGAAGCCTATGTATTGTTGTCCATTATTTTAATCCATTTATGGTAGGATTAGGGTAAAAAAAATATACAAACATTTTTGTGTGTGTGTATATGGGGGGAGATTGTAAACTGATAGACAATTACAGTTGAAGTCGGAAGTTTACATACACTTAGGTTGGCGTCATATAAAACTCGTTTTTCAACCACTCCACAAATGGTCTTGTTAACAAACTATAGTTTTGGCAAGTCGGTTAGGACGTCTACTTTGTGCATGACACAAGTTCCAACAATTGTTTACAGACAGATTATTTCACTTATAATTCACTGTATCACATTTCCAGTGGGTCAGAAGTTTACATACACTAAGTCGACTGGTCCTTTTAAACAGCTTAGAAAATTCCAGAAAATGGAGTCATGGCTTTAGAAGCTTCTGATAGGCTAATTGACATAATTTGAGTCAATTGGGGTGTACCTGTGGATGTATTTCAAGGCCCACCTTCAAACTCAGTGTCTCTTTGCTTGACAACATGGGAAAATCAAAAGAAATCAGCCAAGACCTCAGAAGAAAAATGGTAGACCTCCAAGTCTGGTTCATCCTTGGGAGCAATTTCTTAATGCCTGAAGGTACCACATTCATCTGTGAAAACAATAGTATAAACACCATGGGACCACGCAGGAATCATACCGCTCAGGAAAGAGATGCGTTCTGTCTCCTAGAGATGAACGTACTTTGGTGCGAAAAGTGCAAATCAATCCCAGAACAACAGCAAAGGACCTTGTGAAGCTGCTGGAGGAAACCGGTACAAAAGTATCTATATCCACAGTAAAACAAGTCCTATATCAACATAACCTGAAAGGCCGCTCAGCAAGGAAGAAGCCACTGCTCCAAAACTGCCATTAAAAAAAGCCAGACTATGGTTTGCAACTGCACATGGGGACAAAGATCGTACTTTTTGGAGAAATGTCCTCTGGTCTGATGAAACAAAAATAGAACTGTTTGGCCATAATGACCATCATTGTTATGTTTGGAGGAAAAAGGGGGAGGCTTGCAAGCTGAAGAACACCATCCCAACCGTGAAGCACGGGGGTGGCGGCATCATGTTGTGGGGGTGCTTTGCTGCAGGTGGGACTGGTGGACTTCACAAAATAGATGGCATCACGAGGAGGGAAATTAGGTGGATATATCGAAGCAACATCTCAAGACATCAGTCAGGAAGCTAAAGCTTGTTCGCAAATGGGTCTTCCAAATGGACAATGACCACAAGCACACTTCCAAAGTTGTGGCAAAATGGCTTAAGGACAACAAAGTCAAGGTATTGGAGTGGCCATCACACAGCCCTGATCTCAATTTTATAGAAACAAGGAGGCCTACAAACCTGACTCAGTTACACAAGCTCTGTCAGGAGGAATCAGCCCATATTCACCCAACGTATTGTGGGAAGCTGGTGGAAGACTACCCGAAATGTTTGACCCAAGTTAAACAATTTATAGGCAATGCTACCAAATACTAATTGAGTGTATGTAAACTTCTGACCCACTAGGAATGTGATGAAAGAAATAAAAGCTGGAATAAATAATTCTCTTATTCTGACATTTCACATTACTAAAATAAAGTGGTGATCCTAACTGGCCAAAGACAGGGAATTTTTACTAGGATTAAATGTCTGGAATTGTGTAACTGATTTTAAATGTATTAGGCTATGGTGTATGTAAACTTCTGACTTCAATTGTACATTGATACAACCCGCACTCTATCTGCAATATTAAAACTGATTGAACCCTAAAATAAAATAAATAGAAAATAACATCTGAAAAAACATCCAGGCCAGGTCAGAGAATGTGGGCAGCAGCTTTGGATGGGCAGCAGGAGCCAGGAGGGCATGTGGGTTGGCTGGGTAACCTTTCCCTCTTGGACAGAGGCCTAAGTGGAGCGGAAAGCCGCTGTCTAGTTGGTGACTGACCCGTCTTAAGACGCATTGGAGGGACGCCATCTCAGCAGAAGACTGTAAACAAAAATAACTGGACTCGAGTGGGGTTCTGTGACGTTGCTTATTTATTAAGGGCCCCTTTCAAACAGCAGTCTACTCTGGGTTTAATAACTACCGTAGTAGCTTATTTTCTTTATTTGGTGGGCTTTTCTAAGCCATAAATACTCCAGACTAGAAACCTTTGTTTTATCTGGGTCTGCCTTCAGTGTATCTTGGTCTGTAGTAGCTGGTTGTAACAGGCTGCTAGTCTTTCTATATCAGCTAGACTACAGTTGACTTGCTTCAGCCTAAGCCAGGTTCCTATTTGCCTATCTTCATTAATCCATTCACTAGGGTGTCCAATCAAAGGCGCATCTTATGACCAATACGTAAAATAAATTGTCTATAATCCTCTAAGAAACCCATTGGTTCAAACCTCGTGTCGCCTATCTTAATCCGTTCTGAAGTTATTTTAGTTTTTTTTTACCTTTGTAGGATGGCCAAAATTTGGGTGACTAAATCAATGGAGGCCAGAGTAAAAAAAAAATGGAAAAGCTGTGCAAGAATTAAGGCTAACTGACAGGCTCACTGTTGAACTTGTCATCTTCTCGAATCCGGAGGACATAAAACAATATAAAGGTAAAATAGATATTACGTGATATTTTCATCTTTATGCAAAATTCCTGTTCTTTTAAAAATATATTTCTCACAAAAACAAGCATAACTCTGAAATGTCAACAGAGCACTGAGCGTACGGAAAGCTTTTTATTTTCAAAGCCTTTAACATTTAATTCAGTTTGTCGTTTGTATTTGGCTTTTTGCGACTTGAAGAAAACAACTTTGCAGACCACCACAACATGCAAAATCCTTAAGATGCTTACTCGACGCGGCACCGCTCTGTCAACAGAGCTCGGTGCTAATCGGATGTGTTGTGTTACGAAATCTTTTTTTAGATGCTGAATGTTAATGATATGTTAGAGAAAGACCCCACTGAACGATTCAAAAACATTAAGAAATTATATTTGTCTTGGTAAAATGTGTTTTATAACATAAGGAAGTGAAATTTCATCTACTCTGGGCTGAGTGGGTGGACACGCTACGTTCACACCCTGACTCAGCCTAATTTGCATCCCTCCTCATCCATAACCACCGTCACCAGGGACACTCCATATGATTATGGAGCTAATGGGGCGGGTCTTGTCATCAGGCCCTGGCTGCCTCTTGTCAACATGGAGCCCTATTCACATCATGTTTGGACACGTCTGTCTTCATCAGGGGAAATGCAACAATGAAAATTAGGCCATATTGTGGCAGAATTGGAGTTAATGCTGGGATGGAAACATCTTAATGGGGCCTTCATCAGAGCACTGATGTACTGATTATGGACAACTGTGATGGTCCTCCAGCAGGCAAGCAGCACCTCGTATGGAAATTAGATGAGATATCACAGAGCTGTGTGTGTGCCCGTAGCCGGGGTGACTCGAGGTGCAGCCTTCCCTGCCTGTGTGATCTGCGCCTAACCGCCACCTCGTATGGAAATTGGTCAGATATCACAGAACATAGGCCAGACAGACTTGCAGACATCACACCAGAAACACATTGCCAATTCCTTGGTGCCTGTTGTCAGGTGCTTTTCTGGAGTGAAAGTGATGTGGAGACTGCTATGCCTGTGTGATCTAACTGCCTCCGCGCCGAGGCTAGAACACACAGCCCTGTGGCGTCTGCATCTCTGGTTCAGTGGTATTTCTATTCTGAGAGAGTAATTATTCATCCACTCTGACAACCAATACCTGGCTGGGCCCTTCCCGCCTGACTTGTCAGGTTGGAAAGAGAATCAGAAGTGAGATGGAGACCCTTTATACACTTGACAGCGGTCTGATGTTAGGGGGGGATAGAGAAGAGCTTTTTCTCTGTGTTTGAGAGTGACAAGGCTACATTGCAGTTGGACTGGGCAGAACCACTGATCTACAAATCATCTTGCATCCCAAATCTAACTACTCATGGATCAAGATAAGTGATTTCTGTGCCTTGCCCTGCTCAAACTGATCCCTTCCAACATGTGGTTTTCTCTCTTGGTCATGTCGAAGCAGCACTCAGTGGCATTTTAAATTACTATGGCTTTCTGAAGAACAAGTATCACTATTTAGGATAGTCTGGTTATACTCAGAAAATGTCTGTTTCGCTTGTCTGCCCTTCCTCAGAAATGTTAAGCCCTCGTCCACGACTCCACAATGTAAACTGCGACTTTTCATCCCCAAATAAAACGAGAGCGCAAGAGCCCTGATGAGGAAAGGAGCATGAACTATAACTAAGTTTGGCCGGTATCCAGATAGTCATACCTGCTAGGCCCCGCCTTATCTCAGCTCACTGGTCACCATCGCAGAACCACGCTCCAGCAGGTATTTGTGGTCATCCACAAAGCCAACACTTCCTCTGGCTGCCTTTCCTTCCAGTTCTCTGCTGCCAATGACTGGAACGAACTGCAAAAATCACTGAAGCTGGAGACTCATATCTCCCTCACTAGCTTTAAGCACCAGCTGTCAGAGCAGCTCACAGATCACTGCACCTGTACATAGCCCATCTGTAAATAGCCCATCCAACTACCTCATCCCCATACTTTTATTTATTTTGCTCCTTTGCACCCCAGTATCTCTACTTGCACACATCTTCTGCACATCTATTACTCCAGTATTTAATTACTATATTGTAATTATTTTGCCACTATGGCCTATTTATTGCCTTACCTCCCTTATCCTACCTCATTTGCACACACTGTATATATACTTTTTCTATTGTTTTATTGACTGTATTTTTGTTTATTCCATGTGTAACTCTGTATTGTTGTTTGTCGCACTGCTTTGCTTTATCTTGGCCAGGTCGCAGTTGTAAACGAGAACTTGTTCTCCACTAGCCTACCTGGTTAAATAAAGGTGAAATCAAAAAAATACCGTTCCTATACCATAGGGGATTGATTGTCTCTGCTGTAACGAAGCTTTCTCTTGCAACCTAGCCATTTAGCTAGTAGGTTAGCAAACCAAATGCATAGCTGGAGAGAATTTATTTGGCACATCTTACATAGTCTATGCCACTGCTTAGAACTAAGTGAAATATTATTTTCAATACCAAAAATGTATATTTCAAAATTGGTAATCTTTCTTTACTACAACTATGAATTGAACCAACACATAAAGCAGCACTGGATTATATCACAGGGTGTGGGCCTATGAATGTTGATTTTTTTTTTTTGAGGTAGATCGTCAAGTGATTCCAACCAAGCTAAGTAAAAGCCATATATTCCAAGTCGAAGGCCATTAATTTAGGATGCATACAGAACCCAACAAACGTGTGACGCTTTTGAGAAGGTGGCTGATGACATGTATTCTCGTATATGATATCAGTGGCTCAGTGCTGCCTCAGTGACAGTCTCTATAATGGGAGCAACTAGGAAAAGTGTAGCAGTGCAGCTGATATGCTTCTGCGCTCAGACCACAGTAAATCTCCAGGCATATGGTCCCAGTAAATCATGTTATTTTGTGGGAAGAGCAACAGCAGTTATGCTAATGTCAGCTTGAACCTGTCAGCTGCTCCGAGGTGTCTTGGAGCCAGGTCACTTGCCACATCACAGCGACAGGCCCTCCTGGCCTAACTGACTTTCTCTGGTCTGGGACATAATTATAGATCCACTTCTCCTTAATGCAACCGCGGTGTCAGATTTCAAAAAAACTTTACGGAAAAAGCAAACTATGCAATACTCTTGAGTACGGCGCTCAGACGACAAATCAACCCAAAGAGATATCCGCCATGTTGGAGTCAACAGAAGTCAGAAATAGCATTATAAATATTCACTTACCTTTTGATGATCTTCATCAGAATGCACTCCCAGGAGTCCCAGTTCCACAATAAATGTTTGTTTTGTTCGATAATGTCCATTTATGTCCAAATTCCTCCTTGTTGTTCGCGCGTTCAGTACACAATCTAAACTCACAACGCGCGGGCAGGTCCAGGCAAAAGTTCTGACGAAGTCATATTACAGTCCGTAGAAACATGTCAAACGAAGTATAGAATCAATCTTTAGGATGTTTAACATAAATCTTCAATAATGTTCCAACCGGAGAATTCCTTTGTCTTCAGAAATGCAATATAACTCAAGGTAACTCTCACATGAATGCGCATGGTCAGCTCATGGCAGACCTTACTCAATCCCCTCTCATTCGCTCCCACTTCACAGTAGAAGCATCAAACAAGGTTCTAAAGACTGTTGACATCTAGTGGAAGCCTTGGGAAGTGCAACATGACCCCATTTCCACTATCTTGGATAAGCAAAGAGGTGAAAAACTACAAACCTAAGATTTGGCTCGTTGTGAACTAATTTGCCATAATTTAACGTAACTATGACATAACATTGACGGTTGTGCAATGTAACAGGAACATTTAGACTTATGGATGCCACCCGTTAGATAAAATACGGAACAGTTCCCTATTTCACTGAAAGAATAAACATTTTGTTTTCGAGATGACAGTTTCCGGATTAGACCATATTAATGACCCAAGGCTCGTATTTCTGTGTGTTATTATGTTCTAAATAAGTCTATGATTTGATAGAGCAGTCTGACTGAGCGATGGTAGGCACCAGCAGGCTCGTAAGCATTCATTCAAACAGCACTTTCGTGCGTTTTGCCAGCAGCTCTTCGCTGTGCTTCAAGCATTGCGCTGTTTATGACTACATGTCTATCTACTCCAGAGATTAGGCTGTCAATCCTAAAGTGCCTATTAGAACATCTAATAGTCAAAGGTATATGAAATACAAATGGTATAGAGAGAAAGTCCGATAATTCCCATAATAACTACAACCTAAAACTTTTTAACTGGGAATAATGAAGACTCATGTTAAAAGGAACCACCAGCTTTCATATGTTCTGAGCAAGAAACTTAAACGTTAGCTTTTTTACCTGGCACATATTGCACTTTTACTTCTCCAACACTGTTTTCACATTATTTAAACCAAATTGAACACGTTTCATTATTTATTTGAGACTAAATTTATTTTATTTATGTATTAAGTAAAAATAAGTGTTCATTCAGTATTGTTGTAATTGTTAGAAATTATATTGTTGTAATCATTACATTATATATACATTTTTAAAAATCGTCTGATTTAATCAGTATTGGCATTTTTTGGTCCTCTAATAATCGGCATCAGAGTTGAAAAATCATAATCGGTCGACCTCTAGTTTTGATTGTTAGTGTCTATATACATATATCACCAGTAGTACAGTGCCTTGCAAAAGTATTCATCCCCCTTGGCATTTTTCCTATTTTGTTGCAATACAACCTATATTTTTTTTGTGGATTTCATGTAATGGACATACACAAAATAGTCCAAATTGGTGAAGTGAAATGAAAACAAATACTTGTTTCAGAAAAATACAAAATGGAAAAGTGGTGCGTGCTTATGTATTCTCCTCCTTTGCTACGAAGCCCCTAAATAAGATCTGGTGCAACCAATTACCTCCAGAAATCGCATAATTAGTTAGATTGCACACAGGTGGACTTAAATAAAGTGTCACATGATCTCAGTGTATATATACACCTGTTCTGAAAGGCCCCAGAGTGTGCAACACCACTAAGCAAGGGGCAAAACCAAGCAAGTGGCACCATGAAGACCAAGGAGCTCTCCAAACAGGTCAGGGACAAAGTTGTGGAGAAGTACAGATCAGGGTTGGGTTATAAAAAAATATCAAACTTTGAACATCCCACGGAGCACCATTTAAATCCATTATTACAAAATGGAAAGAATATGTTACTACAACAAACCTGACAAGAGAGGGACACCCACCAAAACTCACGGACCAGGCAAGGAGGGCATTAATCAGAGCGGCAACAAAGATAACCCTGAAGGAGCTCAAAACTCCGCAGCGGAGATTGGAGTATCAGTCCATAGGACCACTTTAAGCCATACACTCCACAGAGCTGGGCTTTACGGAAGAGTGGCCAGAAAAAAGCCATTGCTTAAAGGAAAAAATAAGCAATTGCCAAAAGGCATGTGAGAGACATTTGGAAGAAGGTGCTCTGGTTAGATGAGACTAAAATGGAGCTTTTTGGCCATCAAGCAAAACGCTATGTCTGGCGCAAACCCTACACCTCTCATCACCCCAAGAACACATCCCCACATTGAAGCATGGTGGTGGCAGCATCATGCTGTGGGGATGTTTTTCATCGGCAGGGACTGGGAAACTGGTCAGAATTGAAGGAATGATGGATGGCGCTAAATACAGGGAAATTCTTGAGGGAATCCTGTGTTCATCCCAGTCTTCCAGAGATTTGAGACTGGGATGGAGGTTCACCTTTCAGCAGGACAATGACCCTAAGCATACTGCTAAAGCAATACTCGAGTGGTTTAAGGGGAAACATTTAAATGGCCAGATCTCAATCCAACTGATAATCTGTGGTATGAAAGATTGCTTATTTCTTGCATCTTCAAAGTGGTAGGCATGTTGTGTAAATCAAGTGATACACCCCCCCCCCCCCCAAATATCAATTTTAATTCCAGATTGTAAGGCAAAAAAATAGGAAAAATGCCAAGGGGGGTGAATACTTTCGCAAGCCACTGTACATGTCCCATTCATTTCTAATCTTCAAGGTTTGTTTGGTTACTGTAATGTCTGTTAATGCATTCAATATATCATTATTCCAGTCTTTTTACCGTTCTCAATGTTGGAGTGAGTGGACACATTGTGTAGCTTAGTTTGAGCGCACAAAACTAAGCTACTCTTGTGGGAAGTTTTGTTTTGTTTTTATTTATTTAATTCTATTTACGAGATTTGTCAATTTTGTCAATGTCTTTTGTTTGGAGCACGCCTGTTAATGTTGAGTAAGGACGTGCACCTGATTACGCGTAGAAGTAGGCCTAAAGGCTATCTGGCCTGCTTGCAAATGAAGGCATATAAACGTGCCCATTTGGGGATCTAATAGTATTTCTGATTGGCTTAATGTACCACCACTAATGAGCTGTGGAGCTTCTCAAAGTAATGTTTTCTTCAACACAAACAGCAAGCTAACAAAGTCTGTTTTTACATCTATTGAGAATGACAATTCCAATGTATTTGAGAAATCTTTCCAGCTCTCTCCCTTTCATAACCACTCAGCGTGAAAGGGAAAAATATCATGCTCTAATCCAGTGGAAACATCATAAAATAGGCCTACCTGATTACTCATATCCCCTGTGCAAATAGCCTACAGCTGTAGCGGGAAACAGAGGGCCCAGAATATTTTATATCCCCAAATGGGCAATGTTGCAAGGAGCTTCAGGCAGGACCCAAGTTAATTGTTGATAAAATGTTTCAAGTTTGTTGCAGACAGGCCATGCGTAGCCAATGTGATTTTATAGGATATTTATTTTCATCAGGATATTTTTTACCTGCAGGCTGTAATGTTTTATTTGTTTGCTATTTTTACATAGATGGCAATAGAAGTTACTTTTTAGGTTTATCATTTTCATTATAGATTTGGGTAGCATTTTGATTAACTACACGACAATGATTTTGAGATATGGAGAAGTTATTATAAATGAAATGAAACTGTTCTGCAAAAATAAATTGGCATTCCACATGAAAGTTGGCTGACTCCTCCTGTAGCCTATTACAGTCAACTTCAGGAGCGTAACGGCAGAAACTTACGAAAGCCAGTAGGAGCTCTCTCACTCACACACATTTAGAAATAATATGGAAAAATACACGTTTTAAAATTTCAACCAATCGGTTGGTCAAAGAACAGACTACTTTCGGTCGACCAAGTTTTTTGTTTTGTTTTAGTCAGGGACCGACCTAATTATGTGACAGGCAGCTGTGTCTGAGATTCTAGATGTATGAGAAGGCAGGCAAAATGGTGTCAGAGAAAGGCTGCCTGGATCTGGCAACTAGATAAATGGTGTCACACACCACAATGCCCGTTGCGGTGGTTTAGTGAGACGTAGCATTGGATGGGAGGATTACAAAGCGTCCCTCTGACTCACCACAGGCCCATTGTTACTGTATAGGGGATCTATCTGTGAATAGTGTTCTCTCCAGCATCCGAACAATATGCAATTGTGTCCGCTGTTGCTGCGCTCGGGATAGCATAGAGAGAATTCATAGATTGGGCACCATCACAGTAGGATTACTGTAAAATGGGGTTAGTCTATTCTAGTGATTGTATTTCTAAGTGCTGATGGTGGAAGCTGGTAGGTTACTCCCTGTTCCATCGCCAAGCTAGACCAGCGCCTGAGGAGGGAGATGGTGATGGGCTACAATCCTCTCTCTGCTAACTCCCAGCGTTTTAGAGAGGTGTTAAGAGGGTCAAACATTTTGCAACAACAATAGAAAGGGAGCTTTTCTTATTGGACAATTTCAGATAGTACAGTACCTCCCTGCTTCACTGTGTTTAGGACTGCTATCTTCTGGTTAGTGCGGACTGACCACTACACTGCTGTGCCGAGGCCTTGCTGCTGAGTGGATCCTGTACAGATATCTGTCGGGGTTGTTGGTGAGGGGCAGTGAAGTCGCCCCTTCGCTTTGTGTCTTTAAATTGTCGTTTGGATGTATTGGCTCCAGTAGGAAACTTTTTATTTTATTTTTTTCTTCCATTTTTCCCCTGAAAGAAGAGTTATTTGTGAAGTGTGTTGGATCTGGGTCTTTTTAAGAGTTGGCTTTCCAGAGGACCGACAGTGAGGAGTCAGAATGTCGTTTAGGTCGTCCCTTGGTGTCTCGGCCGAGCGTTTGGGCTCTATGTGTAAGAGATGGATGGCTCGTGTCCAAAGGTCTGTATACTTGTAACTCTCTGTCCCTTTTTTTAACCTAGTCACCCTGGCACACACCCTGTTTCTTTGTCTCCCTCAGTCCCTCTGCTTACTATCCCATTAACTAATCGCCAGGTGTGTGTGCCAGTCGCCAGCTTTCTCACACCAGGAGTCCCTTGGGTCCTCAATTGGATGTACACACACACACTAGAGCTGGCCGGTAGACCTTATTTTACTATATACCGGTATTGATGCACGGACCGGTTTGGGTTTTTACTTTACCTTCTATAATGTTATTTTTATGTTTGGTTTGTTGAATGTGATACGCCGTGTGTAACGTACTAGAGGTCGACAATTATGATTTTTCAACGCCGATACCGATTTATTGGAGGACCAAAAAAAGCCGATACCGATTAATCGAACGTTTTATTTTTATATATATTTGTAATAATGACAATTAAACAATACTGAATGAACACTTTTATTTTAATTTAATACATCAATAATATCAATTTAGTCTCAAACAAATAATGAAACATTTTCAATTTAGTTTAAATAATGCAAAAACAAAGTGTTGGAGAAGAAAGTAAAAGTGCAATATGTGCCATGTAAAAAAGCTAACGTTTAAGTTCCTTGCTCAGAACATGAGAAGATATGAAAGCTGGTGGTTCCTTTTTAACATGCGTCTTCAATATTCCCAGGTAAGGAGTTTTAGGTTGTAGTTATTATAGGACTATTTCTCTCTATACGATTTGTATTTCATATACCTTTGACTATTGGATGTTCTTATAGGCACTTTAATATTGCAAGCCTAATCTCGGGAGTTGATAGGCTTGAAGTCATAAACAGCTCAATGCTTGAAGCACAGCGAAGAGCTGCAGGCAAACGCAGGAAAGTTCTGTTTGAATGAATGCTTACGAGCCTGTTGCTGCCTACCACCGCCCAGTCAGACTGCTCTATCAAATATCAAATCATAGACTTAATTATAATATAATAACACACAGAAATACGAGCCTTAGATCATTAATATGGTCAAATCCGGAAACGATCATTTCGAAAACTAAACGTTTATTCTTTCAGTGAAATACGGAACCGTTCCGTATTTTACCTAACAGGTGGCATCCATCCCTAAGTCTAAATATTGCTGTTACATTGCACAACGGTCTGGTCAACGAAATGGTCTTCACACAGTTCGCAACGAGCCATGCGGACCAAACTGCTGCAAATACCCTGACTCTGCTTGCACAGAACGCAAGAGAAGTGACACAATTTCCCTAGTTAAAATAAATTCATGTTAGCAGGCAATATTAACTAAATATGCAGGTTTAAAAATATATAATTGTGTATTGATTTTAAGAAAGGCATTGATGTTTATGGTTAGGTACACATTGGTGCAACAACAGTGCTTTTTTTCACGAATGTGCTTGTTAAATCTAATAGGCTGTGATTCGATGGTAAATTAACAGGCACCGCATCGATTATATGCAACGCAGGACAAGCTAGATACACTAGTAATATCATCAACCGTGTGTAGTTAACTAGTGATTATGTTAAGATTGTATTTTATAAGATAAGTTTAATGCTAGCTAGCAACTTACCGTGGCTCCTTGCTGCACTTGCGTAACAGGTAGTCAGCCTGCCACGCAGTCTCCTCGGAGTGCAATGTAGTTGGCCATAATCGGTGTCCAAAAATACCGATTGTTATGAGAACTTGAAATCGGCCCTAATTAATTGGCCATTCCGATTAATCGGTCAACCTCTATAACGTACATTTTCATAGTTTTCTCCGCTACTTCAGTCAGCTCTCTCTCCATGCCACCTTCCAGACAGACCTAGCCACGCCCCGTCACTCAAGGATCGCGTTTGTTGTTGCTCGACCACGATACACTTGTGTTCAGTCTGCATTGTCATGCAACAATGTTGATGATGACAATGCTTTTTCCGCTTTGCTTCTTAATATAAATCCACAAGTGTTCTATTATTACACTATTTGTTTTTCTTATCTGCAACCTGCTAGTTTGTCTTTTCTTAGCAAGTTTTGGCTAAATCGTGTTAGACACTAATGCTAATCGCTAGCTAGCTAATAAATGTACTGAGTCAGAGCAAACGTAGCTAGCTATACAGCCTGATACCAATTATGGTGTAGACCTAAACCATCATGTTGTTTGTGCAACAGTATATTCTAAATCAAAGAGGAATAGATGAGGCATGAATATGTTGGCTACATGAAGTACCTAAAGAGAAAACATTTAATGTAGCCAAAGATTATAGGGTCCCCTAGGAAACACTGGCCAACACTTTGGGGTGGCAGGTAGCCTGGAGGGCCAATAAAAGTTGCTGGATCGAATCCTCGAGCTGACAAGGTATAAATTTGTTCTGCCCCTGAGCAAGGCAGTTAACCCACTGTTCCCCGGGCACCGAGGACGTGGATGTCGATTTAAGGCAGCCCCCCTCCGCACCTCTCTGATTCAGAGGGGTTAGGTTGAATGCAGAAGACACATTTCAGTTGAATGCATTCAGTTGTACAACTGACTAGGTATTCCCCTTTTTCCTTTGGTTCCTACCCTGTCAAAATAACCCCTCTGTGGCATTTACATTCATTGTCAAACAACACTGTATTCAAAGTGCCCACTCTTATAGAGAATTTGAATAATCACTCTATTTCCATGATTCCAACAGTTCACCCAAGTGTTTTGCTCTAAATCGCAATTGCAACATTTGGTTAAAAATATGGCCTAGATTTTTTTTTGCCCATATCGTGCAGCCATACTTGGCAGTGTAGAAAGGATCTCAAATGAGTGCAGGAAATGCAGAAATGTATGAAAGTGTAGACATTTTTTTGGGGGGGGGTGAAGTTTGAACATTATAAAACAATTAATCAGAATGGAGAAAGACCCATTGAAATCACTTATGTATGTTTTTCCACCTTTTGAGTCACGTGCTACTCCTAAAGCAAATTTAGAAATGTTATTATTCAAAACAATTCTATACCGTGATATATTTTGGCTATATCGCCCAGCCCTACCACGCACACACACATAAAAGTGATCCTTTGGCCGGCTTTGGCACAGTCTTTTGTTTGCGTGTGCAATGTGAGTGAATAATACCTTCCCTGTACCTAGTAGACTAGTAGGACCAGTCTCACAGCTAACATCCCTCCCAGCTAAATGTGGGGCCAGAGTCGTGGCGTACTGGCCCCTCCCAGCCTGGCTCAGTCGGGGGTGTGGGGGGGGGGGTGTTTGTGTGTATGGTCAGCGCTTGTAAGAGGCTGCCCCTTCAGCCTCCTAGCCTAACTCAGTGGGGGCATGTGCTGACAGAGGCTTCTAGTGTGTAGTGGTCTAAGGCAGTGGGCACAGTGTGATACTTACGCTATGCTGCCTGCCTGGTCTGGCCTGCTGCATATTTGCTTTTCTGGCTCAGTGGGGGTCTGAGAGAGGCTTCTGATGGTCTGTGTGGTAGACTTTGTGGTACGTTGCCTGGCCTCAGTGGTCTGGCCTGCGGACACTCCATCAGTCCCTTTAAGGCTGGCCTAACTTAATCACCCTGAGAATGTTGATCCCCTCTCAGGGCCTGGCCATGCAGCATGGCACTGAGGGAGAGAGAGAGAGCTCTGGGTGTGGCTCTTGTGTTACTGTCTCTCTAAATTGTTTGTTTTAAAACAGAGGCAGTCAAAGTACTATTGCATTGTTTGTTGGTGAATTTAGTACAAAAAGACTCACCAGGCACAAAAATCCCCTGAAAGGCTAAAACAAGGATTAAACGTACACAACCAGGGTTTATTCTGGATCAAAAATGGGCTTAGGTGGTTGGCGTGGCAAGGAGCACCTTCGGCTTGTTTGAGACCCCATCTTGGCGGTGACTTTAAAAAAAAAAAATATTTCATCCCGAAAATGTATTCCCCTCCCAAAAATGTTTTATTTTTACGCTGTTTGTACTTTTAGGCAGCCTGTCCAAGGATCACAATGGCAAAAAATCCCTGACTACTGTTGGAACAATACAAACACATCTCATCCTTGTCTAACTAGCCACTGCCTCTCTCCCACTCACATTAATACAGCAGGTACTAATCAACTCCAATTTGTGGGAGGAGCCAATGACCTCACTCATTTCACACGGACTGAAAAAGGGACACTTTTACAAACACTAGCACATTTAGCCTTGATTCAATGATACAAATGGGGATTGTCCATTAGGGTTGGGCGGTGTCCAGAGTTTCATATCGTCATACCATCCTTCTCGCATGCTGGGATTTACGGTACTACTAGCTTAGTACACGAGGGCACCAAAAAAAATGCAAAAAAGCCCATTGGTCATCTATTACCAGACCAGACTGCTAACAAAATTAGCACAAGTAATAGTGAATTTCCATGGAAGCTGCTAGCTAAATATGCTAACAAGTGCAAACAAAATATACAAATTGCAAAGACAGGCGACACAGCTCATAAAGTTATACATGTAAAGGTATGAGCTACCGAATATAATTGTTGGTGTGTTTTTCACGCAGAAAAAAAGATAAAGCACATACGAAATATCTTGCTGCGTTTTGTAAACGCAGATCTAAAATGTTTCTTAATATTTCTGCTCGGCATCAGACTAATCTTGTGCTTCTGTTACACTTCTCCACTCTGAGAAGTCACAAACGGGCATTCTATCAGCAGACAGCGCTCTGACTGACATTTCTCGGGTAAAATGCTAGATTTACTTCTAAGCAGACATTAGGAAATGTAGCTGGCTACATTCTTTCTATGGTCAACAATAGAAATATGATAGCGATGCATCGTTTTTGCCAAGAAGGCGTTGCTTTTTCATTGTACGCTCGTTTACTTGTGTTGCTGCCAGCCAAATAGCGTTGCTCTTCTGTTGTCATCTGATGAAAATGAAGCTATTTTCTACCGAATGTGTTGCATTAATGTATTTTTTGTGAAGGGAAAACTATAGTTGCATGTCCCTGATCACTCTATTGAAGCAAAACAACACTTGACTTTCAATATAAAACGCAACCTCTATCAATACACTGCTAAACTCACCTGCTCCCGCGTTGTGCTATTTGCAAACAAACACGTGACTGGCTACACTGTTCCTGGGAACTATCGTAAGCTTCATAATGTGAAAAACGCTATCTGCTTTATCTCCTAACGTATTGTACAAGTTGACTGCAGATATTTATTTTAAAAAGTAACTACAAATATTAAAATTTTATTTAAAAACGTAAAATAATTTCAACGGTATTGAAAAACCATCCCGCGGCTATTTCCAAATACCCCGGTATACGGTATATACCAGTGACAGTTGGTGCCATTTTAGATTAGGGAGGACCATTTTTTTCTTTATTTATTTTAAAGCATATTGGATGACTGTTATTCATATTCCATTCACCCAGCTCAATGTAACATTTAATAAGTTTAGGCCACTACATAATACTCACATTTTCCCCTATACCCATCATGAGGTTGCTACAACCTAGCCTACAAATGAAAGTTTACAATGTAGGTGCACAGGTCGAGAGCGAAATTTGAGTAATCAAGGCGACAGACTAACACACATTCAATACCACCTTGCACACTATTGCCTGCATCTAGCTGATCTAGGGTATAATGATTAGTCCAAACAGTTGCAATCGAGAGTTTCTATTGGACACATTTTTCAACAGAATTGTCAGAATCAGTAGAACCCTGATCACCCGCGCACACCGTTTACTTTCATTGCAGCCACATACAAACAGTATAACCACTTTGCTCGTTGTATAATTCCTTCTCGCATCTATGAGCTCTCCTCTCACCTTTTCCCTTCGCGTTTGGACTTCAGTGCACAACACAACAGCTGTCTGTGACCAGGCGAAAAAACATTTCCAAGCCAAACCTTCATACCATAACCACTAACCACTACACACAGCCTACATCATAGTCACCATATTAGCTAATGTCATAGTCAACATAGCTACTAGAACTATGTGTTAGTAAACCCGCAATAAATGTAATAAAACCAAAAGCTTACCTTGACTTGGAAGAGTTCCAGTGTTGAATAGCCATAGCCAGCTACCTAACATAATATCCCTCTCTGTTTGAGCCGGGTGTTTGAGTAGGCTAAACTAGCTAGCTGCATTCTCTCTCTCGCTTCTCCTTAATTTTTGAAGAAATTAATTTGTTCATAACTGTTCAACTATTGTCGTTCTCTCTCTTGGAGTCAACTACTCACCACATTTTAATGGACTGCAGTGCTAGCTAGCTGTAGTTTATGCTTTCAGTTCTAAATTCATTCTCCGATTTTTTTATTGGGTGGACAACACGTTAGTTCATGCTGCAAGAGCTCTGATAAGTTCGAGGACGTCCTCCGGAAGTTGTCATAATTACTGTAAGTCTATGGAAGGGTTTGAGAACCATGAGCCTCCCAGGTTTTGTATTGAAGTCAATGTACCCAGAGGAGGATAGCTATAGCTGTCCTTGGGCTACACCATGGTACTACCCTAGAGAGAGCTGTTGAGGCTACTGTAGACCTTCATTGCAGAACACTGTGTCGTCCGTCAGCCAAGATTGGCTACAGTTGTGTTCTCTAAAATATAAGTAAAAAAACAACTATATGGTACAGGTTTTTGTGAAAAACTGGCCCATCGCTAGGAGATGTTAGTGCCATATTGCAAATGCGTTGCAGAACATTTTCTACCAATACCACGGTGCAACCAGATTTTAGTTTTTTGTACATGTAACTGCCAACACGCAGTTGCTCAACAGTATAGCTTCCTTGCTCACCTGCTCGCACTGAAACTGGTTCTTGCGTCCTCTGTCTTGCAAACACACGTGACCGCCCTCTGGAAACACCTTAGCCAGCTGTGCCATCAATAAGCTGGCAATAAGATGGTAGGCCCTGGTACTAAATTATCCTAAACTAAATATTGTACTAAGTCCTTCTTCCCTCTCCACCTCTCCCCCACAGCAACGGCAGCAACAGCAGCAAGATGAATGGTTCTATGGAGAACCTGGATACCCCTGATCATGACTCCATCAAGATGTTCGTTGGCCAGATCCCCCGCTCCTGGACGGAAACCGAGCTCAAGGAGCTGTTCGAGCCCTACGGGGCCGTGCACCAGATCAACATCCTCCGAGACCGCACTGCCACACCCCCCCAAAGCAAAGGTAAATCAATTTTCAATGTCTTCAATAAAGCCCGTTCTATAGCAGCAGAAATAACTTTACAATAGCCTAGGCCCTAGAAGCCAAAGAGAAGACGGAAACTGTCACAACTCACACGCTCATGCAAACTCACTTTGTTTCATGACCGCAATAAAGAATAGCCAAGAGGTCACTTCAATACAACACACAGCCTGTGGCTCACCACACACACACATACACACATACACACACACACACATACACACACACACACACACACACACACACACACACACACACACACACACACACACACACACATAGTGCTGTCACTCAATGTCGGTGTTAACAGGTGCAGTAGGCTGTTTGTGTCTGCGCGCTATATTCCTGAGTCTATTACTTTGAACATAATAGAAACTTCTGTTATGTTTACCGAGTTATACCAAATAACAACCTTTCTTACTCCTGTGCATTATGGAAAACATATTTTCTTTCCTCGGGTGGTTAAGAGATGTGTAAAGAAGTGAGTGAGCAAGGGAAAGACGGGAGAAAGGAGTGTTATTTGCCTGCAATTTTCCATTAAGACATCCATCAACGCACTCACTCACACTCAGTGCTCGAGTCGAGCGGTTCTGTTTAGGCTCGCAATTAGCCGAGACAGCCAAGTAGAAGCCTGCAGTTCTGAAAGCTTCTGCGACTGTGTGTGGGGTGCGTGTGCATGCCACTGAAAGTGCCCAGCCCTCTGGAATTAACCACATGTAAATATGGTCTTTGATGTGAAGTGAAAATATGTTTTATGGCGGCCAGGCGTATTCCCATTATTTATTTCACTGTCTCAATCCTGATGTGAGGGATTCAATAAGGATTGAAAGCCTTAATCCTCCAACTGGTGGTTTTGATGTGGATTGTGGAACCCTCTCTTTGATGTTGGTACTTTGTGTCTGGTCTATCTGTCACTGCCAGTGCTCAGAGCTGGGAGGGAGGAAGGGAGGAAGGGATGAATGGAGGGGGGAGCTAGGCCTAATCTCACAGTTGCAGGCTGGAGAGTTGTCATTGGAATTTGCTCAGGTATGTTGTTCCAAACTTTGTACCGCTGAGCTGTGGTGATATTACACTGCACTGTTCTAAGCAAGAGCCTGCATTGAAATTGAACCCACCCCCACCCCTCATTGAAATGAGAATTCATCTGCTTATTAGACCTCTGTATAAACTTGTAAGTACATGTATACCCAGGCATCTGTCAAAAACACCAAATTAGTCTTCTGTGTACTTAGACCAGTGTCTCCTGGGTGCTGTTTAATATAGAGTAGGGTTGAGGCGGTATCCAAATTTTCATATCGCCATACTGTCCTTCTCTCATACGGGATATACCGTACTACCGGCTTAGTACACAAGGCGATGCCAAAAACCGCAAAAACAAGCCAATTGGGTGTCTACCTGAATGCTAACAAAATTAGCACAAGTGATAGCTAATTTCAATGTAGGCTGCTAGCTAAGTATGCTAACAAGCGCCAATGAAAATAAATACATTTTAAAGACAGGCAATCCAGCTCATAAAGGTGTGTGTAGGTGCTACCGAATGTCATTTTTGGTGAGTTTGGACATTTACAAGCGAATTTGAATGAGAGACATTGTGTAAATGAACAAAGTTTTGACGCATGCTTCTCTGAACGAAGAACAGTACTGGCTCTGGAGCAGCATGTGTAGGCTACACGCTGTGTCTGTGTGGAGTCTGGAGTCGCTAGAGCAACGGGCCTGCCTGCTCTGCTCAAAGAAGATTGGAGAGGAGAAGACAGACTGACAATGTAGAGGAGGAAAAAAACAAGGAAATCAAGATGGTGGCAGCTCTAGAAATAACTCATCCAAAGGGCTGTGACTTCTCAAACACAGCAGAAAACTAACACTATATGATGCCCCGTCTCCTTATTAATTTAGCCACTTACTTAGATAACTAGCAAGTTAAACTTAGGGGTTAAGTTAATTCAGGTTAATTCAGTAAAATGTTTCTTATTGTAATTTCTGCTCCGCATCAGACTAACAGGCAATCTTATCAGCAGACAAATCAAATAAATTTTTATTTGTCACATGTGCCGAATACAGTGAAATGCTTACTTAACCAACAATGCAGTTTTAAGTAAAATACCTTAAAAAAAATCTAAATAAGAGATAGAAGAAACTAAGAGCAGCAGTAAAATAACAATAGTGAGGCTATATACAGGGGGTACCGGTAGAGTCAATGTGCGGGGGCACCGGTTAGTCGAGGTAAAAATCAAGCTATGCTTCCTCCATAGAAACAGGACATGTTTGTCCTCGACAAATTATACAAGCTACTTTTATGTCTGTTATAGATTATGCGGATGTTATCTACATGCACGCTACGGCATCCACACTTAAATCGCTGGATGCTACTTATCATTGCACACTTAGGTTTATTACGGGTGCTAGCTACAGAACTCACCACTGTTTTTATATCAACATGTGGGTTGGACTTTGCTGTCCATGAGACGAGAACAACATGCTCTCGTGTTTGTCTATAAAGCACGTCTGAATAATCTACCTTATTTATCATCACTCACCAACATTAGAATTATAATTCCTAAAACCAGGTCTCAAGCATGGATTACACTTGAGGTCCATGCGATCTCCAGAGAGTTGAGTTAGGATTTCTTATAAGCTTCCGGGTTCGTGTCCTGCTCCTTAATTAAAAGCGGCAGCTCTACCCTTTAGCCCAGTGCGGATGTTGCCTGTAAACCATGGCTTCTGGTTGGGGTATGTATGTACAGTCACTGTGGGGACGACGTCATCGATGCACTTATTGATAAAGCCAGTGACTGATGTGGTGTACTCCTCAATGCCATTGGAAGAATCCCGGAACATGTTCCAGTCTGTGCTAGCAAAACAGTCCTGTAGTTTAGCATCTGCTTCATCTGACCACTTTTTTTTATTGATCTAGTTACTGGTGCTTCCTGCTTTAATTTTTGCTTGTAAGCAGGAATCAGGAGGATAGAATTATGGTCATATTTGCCAAACGGAGGGCGAGGGAGAGCTTTGTACGCGTCTCTGGTGGTCTACAGTTGTTTTTTTCTCTCTCTGGTTGCACATTTAACATGCTGGAAGAATTTTGGTAAAACTGATTTTAATTTCCCTTCATTAAAGTCCCCGGCCACTAGGAGCGCCGCCTCTGGATGAGCGTTTCTCTGTTTGCTTATGGTGATATACAGCTTATTGAGTGTAGTCTTAGTGCCAGCATCGATCTGTGGTGGTATGTAGACTAGAGGTCGACCGATTATGATTTTTCAACGCCGATACCGATTAATCGGACAATCTTTTAAAACATTTTTTTAAACATTTTTTAAAATTTGTAATAATGACAATTACAACAATACTGAATGAACACTTATTTTAACTTAATACATCAATAAAATCAATTTAGCCTCAAATAAATAATGAAACATGTTCAATTTGGATTAAATAATGCAAAAACAAAGTGTTGGAGAAGAAAGTAAAAGCGCAATATGTGCCATGTAAGAAGGCTAACGTTTAAGTTCCTTGCTCAGAACATGAGAACATATGAAAGCTGGTGGTTCCTTTTAACATGAGTCTTCAATATTCCCAGGTAAGAAGTTTTAGGTTGTAGTTATTATAGGAATTATAGGACTATTTCTCTCTTAGACTATTGGATGTTCTTATAGGCACTTTAGTATTGCCAGTGTAACAGTTTAGCTTCCATCCCTCTCCTCGCCGCTACCTGGGCTCGAACCAGGAACACATCGACAACAGCCACCCTCGAAGCAGCGTTACCCATGCAGAGCAAGGGGAACAACTACTCCAAGTCTCAGAGCGAGTGATGTTTGAAACGCTATTAGCGTGCACCCCGCTAACTAGCTAGCCATTTCACATCGGTTACACCAGTCTAATCTCGGGAGTTGATAGGCTTGAAGTCATAAACAGCGCAATGCTTGAAACATTGCGAAGAGCTGCTGGCAAACGCAGTAAAGTGCTGTTTGAATGAATGCTTACGAGCCTGCTGGTGCCTACCATCGCTCAGTCAGACTGCTCTATCAAATCATAGACTTAATTAAAACATAATAACACACAGAAATACGAGCAGTAGGTCATTAATATGGTCGAATCCGGAAACTAAATATTTATTCTTTCAGTGAAATACGGAACCGTTCCGTATTTTATCTAACGGGTGGCATCCATAAGTCTAAATATTCCTGTTACATTGCACAACCTTCAATGTTATGTCATAATTACGTAAAATTCTGGCAAATTAGTTCGCAATGAGCCAGGCGGCCCAAACTGTTGCATATACCCTGACTCTGTGTGCAATGAACGCAAGAGAAGTGACACAATTTCACCTGGTTAATATTGCCTGCTAACCTGGATTTCTTTTAGCTAAATATGCAGGTTTAAAATGACCGATTTCCGATTGTTATGAAAGCCTGAAATCGGCCCTAATTAATCGGCCATTCCGATTAATCGGTCCACCTCTAATGTAGACAGCTACGAAAAATACATAAATTCTCTAGGTAGATAGTGTGGTCTACAGCTTGTCATGAGATACTCTACCTCAGACGAGCAAAACCTTCGAGACTTCCTTAGATATCGTGCACCAGCTGTTTACAAATATACATAGACCTCCCCTTGTCTTACCAGAGGCTGCTGTTCTATCCTGCCGGTACATTGTATAACCCGCCAGCTGTATTTTTATTCATGTCGTCGTTCAGCCACGACTCGGTGAAACAAGATATTTCAGTTTAGTGTCCCGTTGGTAGGATATACGTGCTTTTAATTTGTACAATTTATTATCCAGCGACTGTACGTTGGCCAATAGTACCAATGGCAACGGCAGATTAGCCACTCGTCGGCTGATCCTCACAAGGCACCCCGATCTCCTTCCGCGATATCCCTGTCATTCGCAGGAGAAAGAGACTGAAAAGATGAGGGCCTGTTCGGCTGTCTGGAGTAAATCCCTCTAGTCCGACTCATTAAAGAGACATTTTTTGTCCAGTTCAAGGTGAGTAATCGCTGTTCTGATTTCCAGAAGCTAATTTCGGTCATAAGAGACGGTAGCAGCAACATTATGTACAAAATAAGTAACAAACAATGCGAAAAAATGTAATTAAATAGAACGGTTGGTTAAGAGCACATAAAACGGCAGCCATCTTCTCCGGCTCTCTAACTGATGTGTAACTACTTTTCTCGCTGTAGCCAGCCAACTCTTCTCTGGTAAAATGCTAGATTAACTTTTAAGCAAAACATAAGGAAATGTAGCCGGCTACATTTTTTTCTATGATAAACATTAGAAAAATGATGGCCATGCATTGTTTTTGCCAAAAAGACCTTGCTTTTTCTTTGTATGCTCATTAACTTGTGTGGCTGCCAGCCAAATAGTGTTGCACTTCTGTTGTCATCTGATGAAAATGAAGCTATTTTCTGCCGAATGTGTTGCATTAATGTATTTTCTGTGACGGAAAACTAGTTGCATGTTCCTGATCACTCTATTGAAGCAAAAAACACTTGACTTTTAAATATAAAACGTGACCTCTGGCAATACACTGCCAGACTCACCTGCTCCCGCTTTCTCCCGTTGTGCTATTTACAAACAAACACGTTGCTGGCTCAACTGTTCTGTGGAACTACGGTAAGCTTCATAATGTAAAATAATGTGACCGGCGAAATGATGAACGCAATCTTTATCCCCTAATGTATTGCACAAGTTGACCGCAGGTATTTACTTAAAACGTAACTAACTACCAATATGAAAACGTGTTGAAAAACCATCCTGTGGCTATTTCCAAATACCCCGGTATATACGATATACTGCCGAAGCCTAATACAAAGCACATTGTGTGAGTCGATAAAACACCCCTCAATGCCGTTTCCCCCTCCTCTTCGTGTCATCCATCTTGCTTTTGTTTGAATCCTCCTGATTCTGTTGGAATCAATCCATTTAAATCCCCACTTCAATTTAGGTCTGTTTGTTCTAGCCCCTATCTATTTTGAGAACGGTCAAATTTGTAGCGCTTTTTTTTTTTTTAGGTCATGATGACGCCAGGGTATCTGACTGCAGGGTATAAAAATACATGATAACCAGCATGCTTAGCTCTTAGCCCTATGGTTTATTTAGCCTCTATGCAGCAGGGAGGGGAAGCACAGTGAGAGAGCGGAGGGAAGACGGTGAAAGAGCGAGAAAGATTCATGGTTTATTTAGCGTCAGCAGAGTGCTAGGGGGGGGTAGCACTGAACAACTGAGAGGGTGAGAGGGCGACACAGAGGGGAAGGGGGGTGCAACTCTGCAGTGGTGGCAAAGTTAGCGTGGCGGGGGTGGCCAGTGACAAAATGTAGCTGTTGTAAAGATAAGGTCCTGCAATTCTACACATTTTGCCATGTATTTTGCCATCTCAGTGACTCAACCATTATAACTAAATCAATGGGAGCCCCATGCCATTTCATTTATGGAATTTTTTATTCTCCCCGTGTCTAGTTTTTGATTTTGGCAATTGTTAGTTCTCAAAGTAGCTAACACAACGTGCCATCGGAACACAGGAGTGATGGTGGCTGATAATGGGCCTCTGTACGCCAATGTAGATATTCCATTAAAAATCAGCCGTTTCCAGCTACAATAGTCATTCACAGCATTAACAATGTCTACACTGTGTTTCTGATCAATTTTATGTTATTTTAATGAACAAAAATTTTCCTTTTCTTTCAAGAACAAGGAAATGTCTAAGTGACCCTAAACTTTTGACCGGTAGTGTATATAAATACACACTCACTCACTCACTACCGGTCAAAAGGTTTTAGCACACCTACTCATTCACGGGTTTTTCTTTATTTTGACTATTTTCTACATTGCAGAATAATAGTGGACATCAACTATGAAATAACACATATGGAATCATGTAGTAACCAAAAAGTGTTAAACAAATCAAAAATATTTTATATTTGAGATTCTTCAAATAGCCATCCTTTGCCTTGACCGCTTTGCACACTCCACCGGTCTAATGTCCATTGATCATGTTTCTTGGCCCAAGCTAGCCTCTTCTTCTTATTGGTGTCCTTTAGTAGTGGTTTCTTTGCAGCAATTAGATCATGAAGGCCTGATTCACGCAGTCTCCTCTGAACAGTTGATGTTGAAGTGTCTGTCACATGAACTCTGTGAAGCATTTATTTGGGCTGCAATTTCTGAGGCTGGTAACTCTAATGAACTTGTCCTCTGCAGCTGAGGTAACTCTGGGTCTTCCTTTCCTGTGGCGGTCCTCATTAGAGGCAGTTTCATCATAGCGCTTGATGGTTTTTGCGACTGCACTTGAAGAAACTTTCAAAGTTATTGAAATGTTCCGTGTTGACTGACCTTCATGTCTTGAAGTAATGATGGACTGTTGTTTTTCTTTGCTTATTTGAGCTGTTCTTGCCATAATATGGACTTGGTCTTTTACCAAATAGGGCTATCTTCTGTATACCACCCCTAACATGTCACAACACAATTTATTGGCTCAAACGCATTAAGAAGGAAAGACATTCCAGAAATGAACTTTTAACAAGGAACATCTGTTAATTGAAATGCATTCCAGGTGACTACCTCATGAAGCTGGTTGAGAGAATGGCAAGAGTGTGAAAAACTGTCATCAAGGCAAAGGGTGGCTACTTTGAAGAATCTCAAATATAATATATATTTTGATTTGTGTAACAGTTTTTTGGTTACTACATGATTCCATATGTGGTATTTCATAGATTTGATGTCTTCAATATTATTCTACAATGTAGAAAATAGTAAAAATCAAGAAAAATCCTGGAATGAGTAGGTGTCCAGCCTTTTGACTGGTGCTGTATATAAAACATATCTTCATATGCCACCGCTGCTAAATTAATATAGGGGAAACACTGAAGCAGCCTCTTAGAGATGAGAACGGAGCAGCTCGATGCATGTTAGCATATCGCAGCTCCCAGTCGAGGCTTGGGAGAGAGGGGGAGCTCCACTCCACAGTAACATTATAACTCGAGCACACGCGCACGGCACAGCCTGAGAGGGAGTTCTACAGTAAGCAGCAGCAATACAACACTATGTAGGTCAGAGACGCTGCAGTACTCTACTTCCATGTGTGTGTGTGTGTGCTCTCCACTTCTGTGTGTGTTTGTGTTCTCTGCCAGCCCAGAGAAACTGACAGGCTGGAACGCCACTGGCGGTCTGCTGGGACTGAAGGATGAGAGTATTTTTTTCCCTTTTTTTCTCCTCTCTTACCCCTCCCCCATCGCCCTCTCTTGTTCTATTGCTTGCTCTCTCCTCTCCTCCCATTCTTATTGTGTCTGTGGATGTATTGCCTATGTGTGTATATGCACACTTATGTAACGGAGAGCCATTCAATAGTATTGTCAGTACAGTGGCTGCCTGCCTCTGAGTAGCCTCACTGTAGCCTTTCTCTGCCACACCTCAGTGACCCTGACAGACAGATAGCCTCTTGGTCTCCTGCTCTGCTCTCTGTGGCAGTACTGTACAGTCACGAGTGTCAACTGTGACCCTGATCCATCAGCCCATCTCCTTATCTTGTGCATAGCCTACTCTCACTGCACATGCTGTGCGTGTGCTGTATAGGCACCTAGCATGCTGTGCAGTATGTGTACTGTATGTACAACAGTTAATAGTGATTCCATTCCTTGTCTTGAAACAGCACTTGTGTTTAATGTTGCGTTACTCTGATTGTTCTGTTATTAAATTCAACCCCCCCTTCTCTCTCTGCAGGATGCTGTTTTGTAACGTTTTATACCAGAAAAGCCGCCCTGGAGGCCCAGAATGCATTGCACAACATAAAGACCTTAACAGGGGTGAGTAAGCAGGAAGTGTGTGTGTGTGTGTGTGCCGCCTTTAGCCCCTCATTGCTCCCCTGTGTTGCTGCTGTGGACTGCACTTGGATGGATGTAACCTGAGCTCAACTATAGCCACAGCCCACACACACCGTATAGGCACTGCCATGCCATTCCTATCCACAAGAACTGACCTGAACCTTGCTCCCTCTTCTGATGAAGTAATAACCACACAGTCGTGTGCACACCAAGACCCAAACACGGAGAGTCAGGTAAAGGGTGCTTTGCATGAGGGGAACCTAGCTAGCCAACTCACTGAAGCGCAACCAGACACACACACACACACACACACACACACACACACACACACACACACACACACACACACACATACACAGCTACCCAGTCATAAAGTGGAACAAATTATTCATTGTGCTTGTCCTCATGAATCATAGATGCAAAACTACATTTAATATTTAAAAAGGAATACAAAAGGAAAGTGTTTGAAGAATATTGCTCCTAACAATGGAATCTGCTGAGAGCGATGGAGGGAGTGTGAGAAGGAAAGAGAAATCAGGGCGACAGCTGTACAGAGAAACAGAGGGAGTCTTAATTCTAACCTGATTTATTTGATAGAGATTAAAGCTCAGTCAACTGGAACAAGTGCAATTGCTTGTTAAAGCTTCGTAAATCTGCCTCCCCTGTCCCCTATGTTACTCTATCTGCTTCCAATCAATTAAATCAATACTAAACTACCTCAGTCGTCAATGAAATCAATAACTCCACTCTGCTGACATTTTCAGTTTCCAATAATCAGGAGAATGACTAAGTGTTGAAGAATTTGTACCTGTGTGATAAGCAAAGGGAGACTGTACTAATTCTACCATTCAGGGTTGGGGTGAATTCCATTTGAGTCCTGAATTGACAAGGAATTGACCCCAGCCCTGAAATGTTCAGTGGCGTGATGATCGAAGTGAGATTAGATAACACATACTGGTACAAACCTAGAGTATAAATAGCACTGTATCTAGTGTCATTAATCAGTTAAACATTTTCAAATCAAGTGCGTGTATTTTGACAGCTGCTCCCTAGCCCTACCACAGCCAGTCATGCTGCTCCTGGCATTGACTGAAGCCCGATGGCTCGTCGGTGGAAAAGCTTGTGTCCCTTTCGGTCGCCAAACCTGGGTTCAAATACTATTTGAACTCATTTCAAATACTCGATCTCTGCTTGGTTGAGTTTGCCCATTGCAATGGAACCAATAGAAAAGTCACACAAGTGCACATCCCAGATCCCGCCTATCTGGCCCTCCAGGCAGGCTAAAGCAAATACGATAAGTGTTTGAATGATTTTTTTAAAGTAGTATTTGAACCCAGGTAGGTCTGTCGCACGGACTCCCTCCTCCTGTGCCTGCCTCTCTTTGGCAATTGACGCCAGTCCCCATACCGAGAGGGCCATCTGTCTATTTCTTTTAGTTCCCTTCTCTCTGAAAAACAACACATTTCATAACTGCCTCTCCTGTTTGTGTTTTTATCATGAGCACTCAAATGAGGGAGTAAGATTTCCCATGTTATCATGTCATCATAACGCATGGTAAACAAACTTGAAGCCAAACTACTTCCATGATCTCTTTATTTCAACTGTCTATGTCTCTTGAAAAATAACACCATTACATACAGCCAGCCTCCCCTGTTTTTGTTTTTATAGAAATGGCAAGAATTGAGTAAAATATCTAGTCTTGACACATGACAAATACATTTAACTTGAAACCTTGCCCTCTGCTCATATCCTAATTCCCCTTTGCTTAAAATCTAGCCACTTCACTCCATATTTTTCTTATTCCCTTTCTGGCTTCTCTGTGCCAATGTGGCAGGTGTAGATGTCTAATCCAAAAAGATTAGCTCTTCAGATCCACTTCTTCCTCAGCGTATTAAGGGATCTAGTGGAAGAGCTAGGGGAAATAAATCGCAGGTGGAAATATGTCATTTGCAGATGGACTGGATTTTCTGCCAACTTCTTGTTGTAGCTCAAGCTGTTGCTCAGATATGGCCCCTCATTTCTGGAACATGTTGGCAATGCTGGACGGTATGGCTAGCATTCCATTCCCAAGTGAAAAATGATCACTTTAAAGACCAGTGGACATTGCTTGCGCCCCAAATGGCACCCTATTCCCTATATAGTGCACTACTTTTGACAAAAAAAATGGCACCCTATTCCCTATATAGTACACTACTTTTGACCAAAGGTAGTGCACTATATAGGGTAGTGTTTCATGGTAATCCGGTACCACGTTAATATCATGGTACCAAAACGTCATGACACCAACATTTTTAGAATACCATAGTACCGTTTCATATGATACTACCAACTTTTTTGGCCCTACCGATCTAAAGCACCCGCAGGTGACTTTATAAACAGTAAATGTTTAGAAAGTCAGTTGCTAAGCAACCGCAATTCGTCTCGTGTATGCTATGCGCCGGTCCAATGTCCACTTCATGCGCGTATCACGTGTGTCAGCTGTGATCAGACAGGCGCATCCCGCTACCAGCCCTCACTCACCTGCTTCTCTCCGTCCGCTCTTACTGCACATCTATTCCTCCATCACTTTTTAAAATGTAATTTAGCTGTGATGGCGAGTGGGGATAGAGACCCTGATCAGTCTTCTGTTACATTTGCTAAATTGGAGCGGCACGAAGAGCGAGTAAAAGTTGATACATTGTATGTAATTTCATCATTGATAAACCAAGGGCACAGGCCAGTCTGAATATAGGCGTTTGCAAGTTTGTTGTCACGCAGCAGTGCCAGAGAGGAAAACAGCTTCGCGACAGGCATGCTTACATCTTCACAACAAAGACACCGTTTTGTCTCTAGCTCAAACGGGATAAAGAATATGCCTCTTATAACCGGCGCTACCTCTTTTCTTCCTGTGCGATTTCACACACCTTTTTGTCATTTCACAAACCGGGCTGTTTTAAACTAATCCCGGCATGCTAATTATTGGTTTGATAACTGAGCAACGTTGTTTGTCATGTTACCTAGCTAGCTAACAACCTGGTAGCTTGACAGTAGGTTTAGGCAAATTTGAGTGACACTGGAAGAAATGAAAAGATATATGTGCTTCAAAGGTAGGATTTGTATTTTACCTTTTTATTTAACTAGGCAAGTCAGTTAAGAACAAATTCTTATTTACAATGACAGCCTACTGGGGAACAGTGGGTTAACTTCCTTGTTCAGGGGCAGAATGACAAATGTTTACCGTGTCAGCTCGGGGATTCGATCCAGCAACCTTGAGGTTACTGGGCCAACGCTCTAACCACTAGGCTTCCTGCCGCTCTAACCACTAGGCCTAACTATATCAAAAATCTATCTCTTTCTGGTCCACACATTCTGTTTAGTGTCTAATGCTTTTAAAGTTGGGAGATGTGTGTGTGTGTATGTGTGTGTGGGAGGTGTGTGTGTGTGTGGGTGGGTGGGAGGGAGGGAGGGAGGGAGGGAGTGGGTGTATGTGTGGCAGTGGGTGGGGGAGAGTGAGAGAGTGTGTGTGTGTCAGATTGCGTGTGGGTGGGGGAGTGTGAAATTTAATGTGTGTGAAATTCAATAAGTGTGAATATTAGTGCCTGTTTTTTTTTTGTGTAGCATAGGCGCATAACGTTTAGAAAACGGGAACAAGCGTCCTGGAGATGGGTGAACAGTACGCTATGCCACTGAATTTTTCCCTTCTTGTTATCGCGATACTACTTTGTATCGCGATACTTGGCCTGGTATTGTTTCATTAGTAAAATGTTGGTATCATGAAAACACTAATATAGGTGCCATTTGGGATGCAGCCATTAAGAAGCAGGCCAGAAGAGAGCAGCACTGTTAGATTTGATTAGGATCCCCATTAGCCGATGCCAATGGCGACAGCTAGTCTTACTGGGGTCCAGCACATAACAAAAAAGACATCACAGACAAAATACTTTACAATTCACATACATTAACATGTAGGGGGTATGGGTGGTGGCTGTGTGTGTGCATCTATCAGTTAGACATAAATGTCAATACATGCACACGAAAAGTAGGTCACATGGGGGAGAGGTGTTGTGCCGTGAGGTGTTGCTTTATTTTAAAAAAATTAAACCAGGTTTGCTGTTCACTTGCACTATATGAGATGGAAGGGAGTTCCAAGTACTGTGTGTTTTCCGGCTGTCCTTGACCCCAAAAAATCGAGTCCTATGTGTTTTTAATCAAATCAACTATATGCACTGAGCTTGTCTGAGGCTTTAAGCTAACTGTTTGATGAAATAATTAAGTCATACAAATGAGTAGAGGGAGTCCGACCGCAATTGATTTGATTGTGGCCCCTGGCTCAGACAAAATGAATAAATAATTATACAAAAGTCACTTGGTGACTGTTTGACTAGCACCCGTTGTGTGTCTCTCCTCCCTGCTGCGGGGACCATCACACATCAACAATGTGTATAGCGCTGTGGGTGGTTGCTGAAGCTGCAACATAATTACAGCCATTTCTGACTGAAAAGTTCTGTTGCCGAAGAGCCTCCATTTGTTTAGGAAAAACATTCCCCAACCCATCAACCTGTGACACATGTATGGTTCGCATGCAAGTGACCAATAGGGCCTGACCTATAGCATATCATAATCACATCAGTAAATTGGTTATAACAAACTCTGAACACCGTAACACGTGACAACAAAATGAATGCAGAGGACGTGACAAATCAACTAGAAACGGGGGAATGTTTACTGGTTGCGCAGGAGGTAAAGGGGAAGTCAGATGTGTGCAATAATTTTGACTAGCTGTCGAAAATACTGGAAATACAAGTATTGAGTAAGCGCTGCGTGCATATTCTGTGTGCCAAACAAGTGCTGTTAGATTACATTGTTCCAGACGGTCAGAAATATATTGTGAACGACACTAAATCAGTTATAAGCGTACCAGAGTGTTAACGTTTTTTTTGTAAAGCTTTTATTACAGCAAAGACTAAAAACGGTCTCGTTGATTCGTGAATGCAATTTCCAAAATGGAACGGTTTATGCTAATTATTCAATGGTCGCTTTATTTTAAAACTAAAATGCTTGATTGCATTTCACATCATGAATGATTCGTATGCTGTGTGATGACATAAACAAATAAGTTATTGATTGATACAGTAGCCTATTTCAATGCGTATATAAGTAAGTTACTGTATTTAGGGTGTGCTCTTAGGCCTTAGGTGCTCTTAGATGGTGGTTATACAAGGCTGCTATACTAACCCGATTAATGATTATAATAATAATAACAATGAGATCAAGGAAAAAGGAGGGTCGCTGTTATCGTTATTATAAATATAATTTTTCTTACCATTTGGAACAGTGTAAACACTAAATAAATGATTAATAATACCAGGGAGGCTGGTCTAACGAAAATAAAGTGTAACGCATTTATTATAGCCGAATTTGTGAAATTGTTGCGTGAGGCTCGGTGCTCACGGAATCAGTAGGCTATTAAACACTCCAACAGGCAACAGAAGCAGGATCTGTCTTATTTCTGTAGATATATATGGATGATTTATAAAGCCAGGCACATTTAACAGTTAGGCTATTGATTATAGACGTAATTGAGTTGGTTTCCTCTCGCCTCACTTTTCTTAGACAATTAAGCCAAGCGCTGTTTTCTCTTCTCCTAACTCAGCCGCATTGTTCTCAACACCAATATACTGGTTAACGTTGCTATTATGCACATAGCAGCATGGTCTAGGAAAAGGCGCCAATTCAACAGCGCACTGATGCGTTTCAGAACCGTGGACAGCGACCAATATCCAGTGCGGGAGAAAGCTCATTTGTTATAAAAAATATATCATTTTTTATTTGTTGCAACATTGTTCTTACATAATGTAACCATATACAATTTCAGTAGCACATGTCTTAGACTGATGAACTGTGCCATCCCCACGGCCTCCACAATGGATCAGTCCACTCAGACGGGCGCCAATCAGACTGGTGTTTTGTACACCATGATTTCTTTTATTTACTGCTCGACTAAAGAAATCTCGGTTGAGGGGGCGAGCGAATGAGAAAAGATGCTGACAGAGGGGGATGAGGTGGAGGAAGAAGGGTAATAACGAGCAAGAGAGCAATACTTGTCTAAAAATCCATCCTCACCTCCTTTCCTTCATCTGCACTGATTGGAAAAGGTAACGTGACAGGTGAGACTTGACAGGTGAAAACAATATGGAGTCGAGCTCATTATTAGGGTGGCTTTCACCTTGTCAGTTCTTTCAGATCAGTCAAGGAGAGGAGGCTAGGAGTGTGAACGAAATGCTTAAACAATTGCTAAAGGGCAAGGGAGCAGGAGGGAACCAAAAAACACAGCCAAGCACCTGGCCTGTTCATCGTCGCGGAAACTAACGGTTGGTTAGTGTGTCATTGTGATGACAGGCCTGATGATAGGTTGATGTTTAACATGTTTCTTCCGTTTGTTCTCCTCCTTCCAGATGCATCATCCCATCCAGATGAAACCCGCTGACAGCGAGAAAACAAACGGTGAGTGACATCATTGCAGATACGATGTGACACAGGCTAAAATGTGTATAAACAAAACATAGCGGCTGGCCGGTTGCAGGGAAGGGTTGCGTCCCAAATGGCACCTTATTCCCTTATATCGTGCACTAATTCTGACCAGGGCTGTGGTCAAAAGTAGTGGGCTATATAGGGTGCCATTTGGGTCACAACCTGAGAACAGAACACAGCTACCATGAAGTCCCTGAGGAAGTGAGGAAATTGCACCAAGAAGAATCAAGGTTGGGAAAGGAAATAAAAATGGAGACTGTTTCTATATTTTAGTTCCCACACGGTGGCCCAAATGGTACTCGTCTGTTTGTGCTTCCAAGGCATGACAACGACCATAGAAGTTGGCTGTTATGAAACAAACAGATCTGGGACCAGACTGCCGAAACGGTGCTCTGTGCTGTAAATTCAGTATTTCTTGGGAGTATTTCAGGGGTGTCAGGGGTTACTAGGATTTAAAGGAGCTTTATGAAGGAGGGGGGGGGTGAGAGGAGCGAGAGGAAGGCGGGTATAGAGGGATCTGTTGGGAGGATAAGGGGATGATAAAGCAGTCATCCGTCTGAAGAAAAAGAGATTGGGGAGGAGGGAGAGATGAAGCAGTAAGATAGAGATTTAGAGAAGGAAAAGGGGTGAGCTGACACATTGAGTGAGAGGGTTGCAAGGAGGTGAGAGGAGAGATTGAACTAGCAAAAAAGAGAGGTGGAAGGTTGCATAGCCCATTTTGCTATCGCTGTTTTGCTGTCACTCATTCTTTCCTCTCTTTCTCCATTTCAGCTGTGGAAGACCGAAAGCTCTTCATTGGAATGGTGACAAAGAAATACGGCGAGAACGAGGTCCGGATGATGTTCTCTGCTTTCGGACAGATAGAGGAATGCCGAATTCTCAGAGGACCTGACGGTCTGAGCAGAGGTGGGTTGTGGGTAACGCCGTGTCACTCTGCTCCACGCTCCCGTTATACCAAGTGGTCCTGTGTCAGTGGATCAGTTTGTAAGGGCGTGGCACTAGGAACCAAAGCAAAGGTCTTGGGTTCAATTCCTACAGGGATCATAATACACATAGCAGAAATGTATGTCAAATGTACTGAAAGTCATTTTCGATAAAACGCACCCTAGGCCATCCTGTATATATGATGAGATTTGTTAGATAGATATTTTTTGTATTTTACCCTCTTCATCCCCCCAATTTCGATCTTGTCATCGCTGCAACTACCCAATGGGCTCGGGAGGCGACGGTCGAGTCATGCCTCCTCCAAAACACGACCGGGCAAACCGCGCTCTTAACACCCGCCTGCTTAACCCGGAAGCCAGCCGCACCAATGTGTCGGAGGAAACACTGAGCCTGCAGGCACCCGGCCCGTCACAAGGAGTCGCTAGAGCACGATGAGCCAAGTAAAGCCCCCATGGCCAAACCCTCCCCTAACCCGGACGACGCTGGGCCAATTGTGCGCCGCGCCATAGACAGCTGCGCCACTCGGGAGGCCCAGATTTATGGTAGTGGCTTCCTCTTTAAATGTCGCTATATTGCTTCCACCTATCCAATCTTCTCGGATCACAGTAGTGGGTAGGGAATAGGAGCTAGCGTTTGATTTGAAATTCATCACTAGAGTAGTCCACTGTTACACCCGCCGATAAAAGAACACAGACTTGCCTAGTGCCTGCCTTACTACACTGCTCCCAAACCTTTTATTTCCACCCTTCCCACCCTGCCCCTATATTCATATCCTATTCACCCAAAGTTGGCCCCCTCCTCGCTCTCTCTCGCCCCCCCCCCTTCCAAATCCACCCCGATATGACTCCCCGTGACACACTCACCACCTCCTACATCTCTGCAGCAGAGGGAGGGGGTGCATCAACACTCACAGGGCTCAACTCCGCCTGTAACAATAGTCCCAGCCATCTCCATGGCAACCCCATGGCTGCTGGTGTTCTAGGCCGGCCTCAGCTGGCAGGCAACACAGGACACACACAATCAGTACTGCACCGCCCCCACCGTGCTCCACAAAGGATGGAATTATTCCACTGCTCCACCTCTGCCTGCCACAACTTCTATCTGTGCCGCATAAGACGCCATAAAATCGAGTGAGACCGACAAGTGCAATAATAGTATGGATGGGCATGAGTTATCGAGTACGAAGCTCGATCTTTAACCAGAGGGGTAAAAAATACTGTTAAACTATTTGGTGGATGTGCTTTGTAGCAGCTCGTACAAGCGAAATTTTGTCCCAATTTTTTTATTTTTTATGTTGTCTTAAAGACTACGTTAATTTGCTGAGACTCTAGTGTTCCATTTGAACATGTGCATTTGCGGGGCACAACAAAAAAGAAACCTAGCCTTAAGGATCACAGTTCTTCTCCCTAAATGTCCTTTCCCCCCTGTGTCTCATTCACTCAATTGCGTTCCGACCGCTCCCTACACATACGCATGCTGAGCGCGCACACAAGCTCCTGTTAGGCCTACGGAATTAAATGCCAATAAAAACGTATCTAACTGATGGGATACAAAAGCTACATTTCTTACCAAATGACGACAGTTTTATCACAAATTCAAATGGACTGGTAGATTGAAGTAGGAAAATGTGTTCCAACAACCGTTGCTGCGGTTTTGGAATAATTGTGTCCTGTCTATTTTCCGCTTAGGCTACTTCGCGAACTGCCATTTAGAATTGGTTAGCCTAGGCCTCTCAAACTCAACACTGGATCTCGATGCCAGTTCCACTGTGTTTCTTTTCATTGTTCCCCTCTAATCAGGGACGGATTTTAGACCTGGAACACCAGGTGCGTGCAATTTAATTCAGGTAGAACAGTAAACCAGCGGGCTCCAGACCTCGTAGGGTAAGCGTTGAATAACCCTGGCCTAGGCTATAACCCCTCCTAAACATAGACATGTTCCACACTGTGAATATACAAACACATTAGTTTGATAAAGACGGAGAGCATATTTTCATCAGAATCATTAAGGCTAGTAGGCCTTCTCACCAAACCGATGTCATGGCTGTAATTCATCACCATGCATTGTTCAATGTGGAATTGTTAATCCTTTTAGACATTTCCAAACACAGGCAGAATAAACTAAATTGAACATCTGTATATCGAAAATAAGACCATTTTTGTTTTGTAACGCTGAAAAAATGGTCTTTCAACTCGCCAAATTGAGCCCCATTTCAAATAGTCACTATTTCAACTTTTTCCATTTGGAAAACATTTTTTTAGTCTGTTACATGTTTTTTTTTTTTTTTACTATAAAATAGGTGACTTGACTGTGGTAAGGGCTCTGGAAATAAGAACGTCTTGTCTGCTAAATTAACAAAGCAAGGCTATGCCATTACACAGCCATAAGCTTCTACAAGCACGCACCACTGCTAAGGTGACTGACTTTTTGGAGATTGTGTAATATATTAACCAGTTGATATTATGATTTCAATAAATTCGTCTGAAATGTCACTTGCTTTTTTATTGACCGAATATACACTACATGATCAAAGGTATGTGGACACCTGCTCGTCAAACATCTCATTCTAAATTATGGGCATTAATATGGAGTTGGTCCCCCCTTTGCTGCTATAACAGCCTCCACTCTTCTGGGAAGGCTTTCCACTAGATGTTGGAACATTTGCTGCGGGGACTTGCTTCCATTCAGCCACAAGAGCATTAGTGAGATCGGGCACTGATGTTGGGTGAATAGGCCTAGTTCGCAATCTGCGTTCCAATTCATCCCAAAGGTGTTCGATGGGGTTGAGGTCAGGGCTCTGTGCAGTCCAGTCAAGTTCTTCCATACTGATCTCGACAAACCATTTCTGTGTGGAAAGGGCCTTCCCCAAACTTTTGCCTCAAAGTTGGAAGCACAGAATTGTCTAGAATGTCATTGTATGCTGTAGCGTTAAGATTTCCCTTCACTGGTACTAAGGGGCATAGCACAAACCATGAAAATCAGCCCCAGACCACATTATTCCTCCTCCACCAAACTTTACAGTTGGCACTATGCATTGGGGCAGATAGCGTTCTCCTGGCACCTTCCAAACCCAGATTCGTCTGTCGGACTGCCAGATGGTGAAGCGTGATTCATCACTCCAGCGACCGCATTTCCCCTGCGCCAGAGTCCAATGGCGGCAAGCTTTACACCTCTCCAGCCGACGCTTGGCATTGCACATGGTGATTTTAGGCTTGTGTGCGGCTGGTTGGCCATGGAAACCCATTTCATGAAGCTCCCGACGAACAGCTGAAGTTGCTTCCAGAAGCAGTTTTGAACTCGTGGTGGGTGTTGCAACCAAGGTCAGATTGTTACGCGCTACGCATTTCAGCACTCGGAATTCCCGTTCTGTGAGCTTGTGTGGCCTACCACTTCGCGGCTGAACTGCTGTTGCTCCCAGACATTTCCACTTCACAATAACAGCAC